>NW_019721764.1:188423-344624 GCF_002891405.2 Cryptotermes secundus | reverse complement strand
TCGTAAACCATGCAGGCTCGTGTTCGTCCTCCCATCGTCTCTCTTATATGGGGCAGATATTGTGCCACCTGGCTATCTTGATGTGGAGGTTCTTTATATCGTCCAGGGTTTGCTCGTGGCTGCTGTGCTGTTTTCACTGTTCATATTCTTTCATCATCATCATCCCCGTTATTTTATGTTTAAAATATTTATTTTGAATTGTTTCATTTTGGTCCGTTACACTATTATACATAAAATCAATACAAAGTCCGTCGAGTGTAACAATGTTTTTTCGGTCACTTCTTNGAATGCGAAGGTTGAACGTGCATTCTGTACGTGCATTCAGTACTCCAAGCTAGTGTTGTGCTTTTACACATCGACATTTGTAGCAGTGCCCACACAGCATATATACTGTGTACAGTTAAACAACGCCAGTGTTTTCTTGTTAGTACCATGTGCCTCTGAAGATGGTTTTACTAAAACCGAAACATGTAAGGCAAGAGTGAGAAAGAAGTGACCTAAAAAACATTGTTACACTCGACGGACTTTGTATTGATTTTATGTAAAATATTTACATTGCACACGTTAAAAATTATAAAATTTCCTATCATAAAGATGTTCAGGATCCTACATGAGAGATGATTCTTTCGTTGTACGTAATTTCAACACCTTCTCTCGGACGCGATGTTCAAATTGTTCAGGATACGGGATTAGATTACATTGCCTTTTTTTTACCTCTAATGGGTGACCTAGCTGTCATCTGACAAACAAAAATCGGGTAATTTGTACACACCTCGTAAGAGAAATGGCAGAATTATTGAACTATAAACTCATATAACTAATTGAAAAGTCCCTTGAAAATTCTACGGGAATTGTTTCTTCCTTCCTCATTTTCCATCTATATCATTTGTTGCAGGTGTGAAAGCATGTATGTATCAAGGCAGTTTAACGATTAGCGCCATCTGTCAGTCACTGACAGTTACTACGTTCTCTGGGATAACACATACACATAATAAATCACAAACCGGTGTAAACTCTTCATTACTTCCAGGTGCATGAGCCCAAGTCTTTAGTAAGTCAATTAATTATAGAATTTCCTGCATCCACTTACACTTAGCTCAGCTCGCTTGCCTGTGAGTGTACACAATCGCAATCAAAACGCAAATTTGATTGAAATTTCAGTTTACTCAGGACTTAATTGTCTTGAACTGCGTATCTCCTCACCAGAATAATGACTTGAGGTTTTCCAATTAACCTGCTTTACTGTATTTGCTTTGAAGGCCAACATTCTGCTTGTGCTTCTGTGCGCTTGCGTTCGGAATCGTATACAGAATGTGCATACATAAGTGTTAAATTGTAAAGCGTAAGTACTGATAATTACGTGACGTTATTTGGAACAAATGAAGATTTCCGATCAATAAATCCACAAATGTAAAGCTAATAAAACTTAAGATAAATCACCTTTAATCAAATTTATATGTTATATTTACATATAAAGGTAAAAGGTAAAGTTGTCCCTGTGCTTAACTAATTAAGCACTACGCCATGAAGACGTGTAGGAGAGTGGATGTATATACCAAAGTTTTCTTCACCTCGGCACTATTTTTAGGTGAGTGATCAGCTTCACGCCTCGGCCGCTTTACCCACAGGAAAACAGCCCCCGGTACCCATTGCATAGCAGGTTGGGTGGGCCCCAGAGCCGGTATGGACGACGCGGAGAAGTGAAAATTCTTGTCCAGCAGGGACTAACACACGTATTCAGTTGGGTCCCTTAGAAAGAGCTAACCTCAGTCACTGGACCAGATCTGGAAAGACACCCAGCTTCCAAAACGTGTTTTCTAGTCCCTAGAACACCGGACGATGGAATTAGTCCAAAACCCCAGTAATTTTGACTTTACGGTTTGTAACTGCACTATCAGTAGTCCTGCCTCAGATTATATAGCGTCGAGCCGTATCATTCGTGAATAATTAATTTAAAAAATGTGTAAGGAAGCAGCGATGGACTAATTAATTTAACATTCCGGAATTTGGATCTCGGAATTGAGAATGGTCACAGGAAACTTCAGAATATCCGGTCTGGCCGATGGAACCTCGGAATTCCCGAGTAGGAAGCAGGAACGCTGCTCACTCTACCGCAGTGTTCAGTATTTACGTTCTTAAATTAATTTAATTTAATTAACCGCCCTTAGTTACCCTGAGATATTAGAAAGCTTTGTGTAAAGAATGTAATGTTTATGAGTTGGGAAAAGGTAGGGTTTGCAGTTAAGTAGTGCTTGGTGTGGCTGAGGAAAGCACGGGTAAGCCTCAGTTCCGTTTCCCATTTTCTGTCCGAGATTCAAATCGCGATACCTCTGAATACGAAGCAGTAATACCACCCAGTACATTAGAACTTCATAAAATCTCAGTCAGCAGAGCTGACCTTTAATTTCGAACTTGAAATCATCGAAGTATGTGTGTCAAGATTTGTTTACCCTCTACCACAACGTTTATTGCTTTTCTTTTCTCCGTTGAAGATGAACGGGAAAAAATTACCGTCTGGATTCGATCTAGGGATCTTGGTACATACAAGCAATCAATCTGTAATTGCGTTTGATTATTACAATTTTTTCCGCAGGCGTTTGCATTCATTTTCGCTAATAAGATTTTATCAAGAGAATGGAATTATCGCCGGTTAGTGGATTCCTTTATTGAAGCCTCTCCAGCACGCGGAAAACAAAGTAAATCTCCAATTTGTGTGCTCCAGTTCCTGTAATCCTCACTGCTCTGGTCAGGGGTGTCCAAAGTTTTAAGTAGACCGCCTACGTAACAAGAAAACATGCTTACGGATCGCGAAGAAATTTCTTCGACAGTTCATATCCACTGTTATCTTAAGAATCCCATCTGTAGGGTTATTCGGATCCCCGCTGAACGCCCATTAAAATTTCTTCTTCCATCCATCCGTTTGTCTGTATACATGAAACAGCCACAGAAGCACTGATCTGGTGTTCATGAAATTTTGTGTTGGGGAGATAAGCTAATATTTCTGCAGTCATTCTAGGTTTGGGTTAAAATCGGATAATAATAACAAATAATTTGCATGAAGATCTACACTCGTTTCTGCGCACACTTCAAACGTAACTAGCTAAATATTATGACGAAATATGATCATTTGCTAGGCAACGGCTCTGTAAACACTGCCTAAAATCCGGAATAATGGAGCCAGTCACGAAATTACCCATTTTGCTAGGCAAAGGATCATGCACGTTCCCGAGAAAACGCATTCATGAAGAACAGTAAGGGAACCTCTGAAGCGGTGATCTCTATGCGGTCCGCGTGACAGTTGTAAAAGGCAGTTCATTCGTGTATTCAAGAGAGTCTTGATACGGGATTCGTCAGATAGACAACGTTCAAGGCAGTTCAGTGTGTAAGCAGTTATTCTTCGTTCGTCGTTCGTCACAGTGGAAGAGAAGACACTCGTAGTCCAGAAAGGAATGGAGCGAGTCGTAGGCAGTTATTGCCTGTGAGCTGTCATAATTGGTTGTAATTGTAAAGAAGTGCCAATAAATCCAATGATCTAATCCAGAACCCGTTATATTGGTCACCCAAACCCCGAACACATGACAATATTTATCAGAGCGAAAACATTTTTGAGTAAAAGATATAGAGAAAACTGGAGCACACAATTCATTTGCAATAACTTTCCTCTTACCTGTCGTTCTCGAGGAATATATAAATGGAGTCTATGTGACAGAATTATTACACTGCATACATTTTATTGAAGTTGTTGTAAATGATAAAACTTACCAAAATATATTCAATCCTTATATCACACCGTGTCTTGTATGGGCCTGGAGCGAGATAAAGGTAAGGTAAACCTGTCTCTGTGCTTAACTAATTAAGCACTCCACCATGAAGACGTAAGGGTGGAGTGGATCTATAGATCCATATTTTCTTGACCTCAGCTCTAGTTGAAGATGAGTGGTCAGTTTCACGCCCCGACCGCTTCACCATTTGGAAAGAGCTCCCGGTACCCACTGTATAGGAGGTTGGATGGACCCCAGAGCTGGTCTGGACGATTAGAGAAGGGAAAATTCTTGGTCCTACCGGGACTCGAACTCCGACCCCTCGGTCGTCAAGCCCGTAGCCAGTCACTAAACCAACTGCGCTACCCCGGCGAGGTATCTTTCTTTAATTTGTGGTGTTGGGACCGACTGGGTCTACTTGGTACGGCGGCCGCTAGTGGACCCATTGTAGCAGCCCCGGGTGGTAGACGAGTGTGGAGTGTTTAGTATAATGAGAATTGGCAGGGGAAACCGAAGCACTTGGAGAAACCCTGACCCATTGTAACTTCGTCAACCACAAATCTCCGAGTGCCTTACCTACCATCGGCTCCGGACCGCCGCTGTAGGACAATTGATAGATACATATAGATAAATAGATAGACAGACAGACTTACTGAAGGACGCAGATGCGTGGACGTTTACTGGCAGAAATTTAGCCACCAAGTAAAATGAGATTATTAGCTACTGGAATTAAGCCTGCGCGCTACAGAGAGTAAGCATCAGAGGAAGCAAGAAATTAAGCATCATTGGAGATCACAACGTACAGAAATGAGGGACATTACATGGAGAGCATTATCTGCACGATGCACGCTGCACATTCGAGGTTGAGTACATAAAACACACTAATCTGAAGGCACGGGACAGATTACACGGAAGATAAGGCACATTACATAGAAATGAAAGGGTTAAACTAGACACACAACACACGGAAGCTAATCCCCGAGGGAGTCAAACGTGCACAAACGTAAATAACATGTTGAAGAACACAGTATATGATATTTACCGTGTAAAAGATCTTAAATCTTTTTTCTACGAGCCAGAGTCTGGGAACTCGTATAGCGGTGTGAATGGGGAGTTAATAAAGTAGAAAATAAATTGGATTTGAGGTTCTCACAGAGGGGAGTTTGAAGAATATTACCTTCTGAGGTGTGATACCATGTAGTTCTACCGGAACACAGCATCATATTTCCGAAAATAATAAAACAAATTTCGAAACAATTTGGCAACAACTGAAAAAAGATTCCGGAAATTAGTATTCGGGGTTGATTTCAATGTGAGTCCTTCTACTTATCTGTAAGGACTGCGGCATATCCTCCAGATACTTTTGGGGCCCCAGCCTACTATATCACGAACAAGACGCTCTATTCTGGTCGATCGTAAAAGCAAAGTTCAGGTCTGTACTGTTTCGGAGTCCTGTCTATAAGACGCCATGACTAGAATTCATTATCTCATAATTCAGAAAATCGATGTCTTCGTGTGGATGTTTATTGAAAACTAAAACGGATGAATCCAGTGAAGTACTGCCTTAGAGGAAAAGCCCCAAGTAAAGGATATAGAGCCGGTCTAAGGCATGTACTGTCTTCGCTCGCTTGGAAACCGGGATCGTGGGTTCAAATACCACCCAGGGCATGGATGTTTAGTTTGTGTGCATGCGTTTTTCTGTGTTTGTGTACAGGTAGAGGCCTTGCGACGAGCTGATCACCCGCCCAAGGAGTCCTACCGATTGTGTAAGATCTAGAAAAACCGAAGTGAACGGAGAAGTTCATGGAGGTAGGCCTAGGTCCACTGGGGCTGTAGTGCCGGGGTGGAGGGGGGGAAACATATAGAAACAGATGAACACTCCTATTTTACACGCATTTAATGGGCTGCCTCTCACGGTATATATTACTGCAGTTGCTGCAATCTGGAAAGACGAATTTCTTCTTTATTTGCGTATTTTTAATTTCACATGACGTTTCGATTTCCACAAGATTACCGTCTTCTGGTACTGGATGTCATATAATGTACATTGCAGTAGTTTCGGAGGATCACGATCCCATCATCTTCAGGATAAATATGTTGGCGTCACTTTCTTCTGAAACTTTGGTAGCGATCTATCAGATTTGACGGCGTCACATGCAGAATCATACTTTTCGAATTTGAAGTTGGAGGAAAAGTGTTCTTACGAAACGTCGACCTCTCTCGTAACTACACGGAGTCACAACCAAGAAGATTATAACTCTTCATCTTGTTAGTTAAATTATATATCTGCAAGCAATAAAATCGTGATGATGTTGCATGAGATGATGGTAACAGTGCGCCAATAAAGCGCTGCACGGGCTGGATGTAGGACTTAACTAATTCCACCGCTACACAGATCTGCCCACAGTAATATCCATGTCCTTAGCTATTGTAATTTTTTTATGAAAAATTGTTATTTGGAAGTTCCTTCGAGTTTGTACTTTTTTTTTTTTTTTGCTGTAAAATAGTGTCATGGTAACACTGCTAAACACGATTCCATTTTAAGGTGCCTCCAAATAAACTAAGAAGTCTCAGGCACGAAAGTTGGCCCAGAATTGCATATTGTTCGCAGTGGGTAACGTTAGATCTGTCCCTAGCCAGTTTCACCCCAGGTCAGCCAGCTTGCACCCGTATCCTGATTTACAGTCACCGTCTCATTTTCCAAGCTCATTTTCCTCTGACTGAATTACCCTCTATAATGGTTTTCCGACCAATCTCTGTCTGTTGCCACAATTGGCGATTTCCTAATCGAATTACACTCTACCACTTCTTGTCTGCCAGCCATTAATTTGTGAGTACGTCATCAAGGAATAATCAGACTAAGTGCCCGTCCGTCGGTAATGAGATGCACTTTACGTGCTTATGAGCTCCTCATGTCGGCCTCAAAACATAAACTGCATTTAGTTTTGTTTATACGTCTTGAGCTTCCTTAGTGGTCCGGCACGTATCAGAACCGCTTCGGAAAAGAGCGCAATAAAGTTGTTTCAGTGTGAGACCTGGACTCCTATCGTCGGTCACTGGGATGTGAGGCCATGTAGAAGTACATATTTGTGTGGTAGTTTGCCGACGTTTCGAAAGAACATGCTGTTGTTTCGTCCAGGATTCCTACCCTAGCCTACATACGTACCACCTTTTCCACCCTTGGCTTGCTTGGCTTACTCTTTGGCCATGAGGATGGAGGCAGTATGTTCCTCCTAAACGTCTGTGATCTACCGGATCATTTATCAGTAGTGCTACTACTTTATGGTACAGTCCGGGTCACGTTCAACTCGAAGTTGTGTGGTCTGCTTTTTGGTAGGTTGAGTGTATTTTATTCTAGTGTGAAAAACACAGGTTTCTAAACTGTTACAGTGTTCCTGGATTTTCAGTGGGTGGGGGGGAGGTACTCTGCTGTCTCCACCCAACAATTGTACTGACTCATCCGTCACACAGTGTAAGCATTTCAATGTGGGATTCTACGTCACTTAAACTTCTTCAGGAATGTCACTTGCTTGCTACTCTCGGTTGCCCCACCCCAAGTCAGGTCTCTGTCTTCAACGGGGAAATTAATTGTTGAGGCTTAGTGGATTAAAATATGTGTTTTAACACTTAAACACACCGCAGAATTAGGTTATCTACATTACATGGACCAGTACAGCATTTTCAGACACTCGTTGCCGTTATAGCTTAACGTTGACAGCTTGGTTCCTTCCCTCTCTCCTCATTTCATATCTTCTCCTCTGCTCTCCTCTCCTCCCCGCCCCGCCCCTCCCTTCTCTTCTCCACAGATTAGAAATGAAGATTAAGGAACAACAGCAACATAATATTCTGGATGCCCGTAAATGTATGCAAAGGGAGAACATTATAATATATGGTAACAAATACGGTACATAAACTTTCTTGTGTCTTTTGTACTTAAGTAGGAACACTAATCGAGGCAGTATATGTATTTGCCTATGTATTCTTTGTAAATAATTGATAACTAAGTGAGGATGCCACGAGTTAGAGACTTTGAAAATTAAGTTGAAAATGTTCATGCCGAAAAAAGGATGCTAATTACTGGTTCCACGACGGAAACTTTGATTTTTTAATTGTATTCAATGTGTGTTTCAGTAGTTGTTGTGTATTTCGCTACTCCTTTATATAAATTTATTATTCTTTGAAATAATTTCACTGGTCTCGCCTGGAGCCATTATTTATAAGGGCTGCAAATTTTAATAAAGAAATGAACTCCGTAAACCGGAAAAGTTAGTACATTAATTAGCGCCTCTCTCAGCTTCCTACGGTTGCAAGACACTGTATAGAAATATTCGCTAATTAAGCCTTTGTACTGTTCATTTCGTATCTTTGTTTACTTCTTGAATATCTTTGTGAATTCTGAAGTATTATTAACTCTCTACAATCTAAGAACTCTGTAATCACGAGAATCGTACCGAGAAATATTTATGATTAGTACTTCTTTCGTTCAACAGTGGCTCTACAGCCCTTTGTTGGGTTCTGGCCGCTTCGTTCAGTTTCGTAATCCTATACACAGTCGGTAGGACTCCATGGACAGGGGATCAGATCATCGCAAGGTCGCTATCTACATACAGGACAAACAAACGCAGAATAAACACGCACAGACGTCCATGCCTCGGATTGGATTTGAATCCACGACCCCAGGGTTCGAGCTGGCGAAGGCAGTTCGTCCGTAGACCGCGCGGCCACTGTGATCGGCCATTACTCTACTACTACTATTTCTGCTGCTGCTACTACTACTGATACCACTACCAACGCTGTTGCTACTACTACTACTACTTCTGCTACTAAAACTATTTTTACGACTACTGCTGCTACTACTGTTGTTACTACTACTGCCACCACTACTACCGCTGATACTACTACTGCCACTACTACTGTTGCTGCTGCTACTACTACTATTAATAATGTTATAAGTAATGTTAAGTCCTGTATTGTTTACGAACTTAACAGCCAACAGGCTAATTATTGAGGAAGCACGAGTAAAAGGAAAAATTAAAAATATAAAACCGAAAGGTAAAACAAGACAATTTTTGTATATAAGATTTGAGGTTTTTATTTATTATTATTATTGTTGTTGTGGTGGTCTCTGATATACGGAACTGGAACTCTGGTTTACAGAAAAATGCAGCTCTGAAAATATGAAGTTCTCGGGCCTTGTTATGATTTTTTATTATGTTTCCGTTACATTAAAGAAGTAAAAATCACAATTTTGCTTCGTTTCTGTACAAACTATGAAATCTAAGTGGAAATCTCTTAGGAGCTATTTCCAAAGAGAATTCACAAAATTTTCAAGGTCTATGTCTCGGGCAGATTGATACTTCTGAGGGATCTTCATGGACATATTTCAGCACTACGCTCTTCATAAAAGCTGTATTTCATATCGACAAAGTTGAGTCCAGCTTACAAGAAAGTTTCGAGCTAGTCGAGTCACAAGGGGATTGCAATGATGCAGAAGAAACTGAGAGCCCAATGGGAATTATGTTGAAACAACGTCTCCCTCGATATAGCCTTCTTCCAAACCGTGAAGCTTTTCGTCTCCATGTACAGAGGGTGACAAAAAGAGAGAAAAAGTGTCTGTCCGGAGATGGTGAATTCTTTAACGAGGGGGAGAAGGAAACTAGAATTGATAGTGAAAGGTATTAAGCTTAAGATTTATTTCTCATAAAATACCTCTTACCAGACAAAAATTTTATTTGAAGAGTTCTGTCTTCTGCGACATATCTCCATGTAGTCAGTTTAAAGTCAACCGACGTTTCGAAGGAATATATTTCCTGCATCTCTAGCTCTGCTTGCAGCCTGGCTTCACGTTGGTTTCTTGCTTGGTTTCTTCTTCGACCCTGAAAGTGGAGGCAACATGTTCCTCCGAAATATCGGTTGTCTTTCAACGGACTACACAGCTTTATATTCCGGAAGGAAAAACTCTTTATGCCCACCGTTGTGAGAACCTCAAATTCTGTATAAAGTATATTTCTCGGTGGCGTAAACGTCGATTAATATTAAAGCTGTATCATCTAATTCTACAAGGGTTCTTCGTCATGCGTTTCAGTTTTCAGTTAGCATTCTCCAGTAGTAATATTATTCTTACAGACTCTAATAATGCCCTAACTCGTCCTGACCCCTGCAACTTCACAGAATAAATTAAATAATTTAGTTTGAAAAAGCATAAGCCCAGACTATAATGGACCCTGATGAGAGAGATGAAGGAGACCTCCGCAACGTTGGTTTTTAACTCAACATTGACATGACTGATCGACAGAGAAGATTTTAGTGCATCTTCCACATTACACAGCCGTGAGAATCTCCAGTGTCACGTGTTAAGAGTGACTATAGACGGAGTGTGGATTGGTCGATTTACTTATACAACTCCTTACTACACTTCATAATTCACTATCGCACACAGACTAGAGTTGTCAGTTTGTTACATTCTCCACTAGTCGTTTCCTGGTAACAGATTTTAACACTGTAACTATAACAGTCTCACGGAATTACGCACTCCAAATATCACTGTGATTACAGCAGACACGAAGTCTTCTCTGTCTTCACCAGTCGTTTTCTGGTAACGGCTTCTAAGAGTATAGCTTTTTCAGTTTCTGTGTAATTTCACCGACTAAGTCTTCTCCCTTACACGCTTTCAATTCTCTCAGTGCTTGAACTGACTAAGTCCGAGGCTGGCGGCCATTTCATACCAACCTCCTAGTTTTCTCTACACAGATTTTCAGCCGACAGCTGAGCCCCCAGGCTAGTGTGCTCTTTATATAAACCCAGTGCACTGATCGAGTAGAAGATACCTCTTCCAACAGTTCCTCTATTGTTGTAGTTTTAAACTGTTGCTTGTTAAGAATCTGCTGCCTAGCAACGGCTGTTGTCTTGTTGTTTGTTTCGCAGTCGTTGCCTAGAAACAGGTCTATACGTCTCATCACTGCATCACCATTGACGTTATTACATTAAACGATACAAGTTATCTTATTTTGTATTCTGTTTGTGTGTATGTGTTTGTTCTATTTGTATCTTTTGTCTTGCTTCATAATTGGCCCTTGCGCTTTCGAGTAAGCACGTAAATAAACAGAGAATTGAATTATTATTATTATTTTCTACTACTTTGAGCATAACCCTTCTAGAAAATAGTTCTTTGCTGAAGGTTCGTTGCTGTATGCAACCGTCGGATCTTATTCTGAGGCAGGTGAATCCAATCCACATCCTTAAACCTCTTTCCTTGAAGATACATTTTAATATTACATTTTCATCGACGTCTGAGACCCCAGATTTGTCTCTACCATTAAGTTCTCCGACTAAAATCCTGTGTCATTGCTTCTGCAAGAGCTAGGAACCTACAGATTTGTTGAGGTAACAGAACCTACTGGAATCGCGTCAGCAGTATAGAGACACGAAAGTTACTGTCTCTTATCAGCGGTGCCCTTTCATGAAACTGGTGTATAATAATATAACGGAAGTAAACTCTCACTTGACAGAGCAACGGGGAGACACATGGGACATTACAGTAGATTTACAGACTAGTGTCTCGCTTCAAGGAAGACACTTTGTCTTTCAGAGACAGGAATGAAATACTCATATACAGATGAAGTGTAGTACGAAAATGTGATAAAGACACTTTGTCTTTCAGAGACAGGAATGAAATACGCATATAGAGATGAAATGTAGTACGAAAATGTGATAAAGCATTAACGTAGAGACTGCTGTAATGTAATCACTTCTCTTCTGTATAGTTTATAAAGCAACGTTGGGTCTTCGTATGAGCTCCGTGACCACGAATATTATAGTAGATGCCGCAGTTGAATGGCATGGACTTCCGCCATATATTCGGAGGTCCCTTCTTCGTAACGCG
Source organism: Cryptotermes secundus (assembly GCF_002891405.2). Lineage (NCBI taxonomy): Eukaryota > Metazoa > Arthropoda > Insecta > Blattodea > Kalotermitidae > Cryptotermes > Cryptotermes secundus. The sequence goes on along the minus strand of NW_019721764.1, from coordinate 332,981 downwards.
GCCGGTTCTTGGTTACTGTAATTAATTTTCTTAGTCGCTCCAGGCAAGCGCTAGGAGAGTAGTAATTTTAACATAGGCCATGCGGCTTACTTCCATATCCTACACAATTGATCATTTATAAAGCACTATAATAATCAATGCCACATTTTCTGTATATTGGTAGTTGAAAAATGTCGTTAAACGCTCCGAATTTTAACGACTGATACAGTGGTTATACATTATAACAAGCCTATATCAACTATATACTACATGGTATCGAATAAAATCAGGAGATTGGCATGTAGAACCTATTTTAAATTGAGTTGGAAAATAGCGGTCACGGCCAATTTTATTCTTTAAAGCACAGTGTTTGTCATATGTACTCCCTGTTATGCTTGTAATATTAAAAAACTCCCCGTTTTTCCCACATGGTGTATGAATGTTTATCATATGATTCTCGGAATAAGCGGTCATAATTTCCCCACATACGAGGGAGAGTCAGTAAATAGGTCACAAATGGATATAAAACGTAAAACATGTGATATTCGAACCTCAAAAAAAACATTCATTTCTCGACATATCCTCTACCAACATGTCCTATCTCTTTACCAGTAAACAGTGGTAAACAGTGGAAAATAAAATTAAAATATATGCAAGCATCATGAAGAGAGTTGTCGGTATTCGGTAGTGGATTCATTTACGTGCGTTCGTCATAACGCTGTATTAGACCACCGTAGCTGTCTCGCCATTGGAAATGTAGGCAGTCATTATGCACGTAAAGTAGTACGCGGACAGCAAGTGTAAAACAAGAGAATTCAATAATTATGTTAGCATGTTTTGGACTTCATCCATCATTTGGTATGTAAGAGACAAAAGACCACGACGTTTCGGAGACTGAATCTGTCTCCGTCTTCAGGTGGATGGGGAAGGATAAACCTACTCAGTTGGGCCCCGTTAGAAAGAGCTAGTCTCAATCACTGGATCCAGTGATTGAGACAGAGACAGATCCAGTCTCGGAAACGTCGTGGTCTTTTGTCTTTTACATACCAAATGATGGATGAAGTCCAAAACAAGCTAAATAAGTATAGTATACACCATCGTCAGAATCCTTTCAAGTCTAAAAGAGAATTAACACAGAATGATCAGGCGAGAAGAACAAAAAAAGAGAGCGTAGATGCCGAACAACAGAAGTCCAATAATAGGCCCTAAAAGACTTTTGTAGGCGGTTACAGGGCGCAGAGTGTACGCAAGAGAAAAGTTGTCTCTGTGCCTGATACGATGTCACGGAGCTGTAGGCCTGTATAGGACAGAGACTGACCTCTTATCAATGTCCAGTCTTTAGCACAGCCAACTTGATCTGACATCGAAAGAAGTGAAAGGACGAAGGAATGAACTCATGGCGGTGTCAAGTGCTGTGGGATGTGATGCCGTGTAGTTTGGTAGATAGAAACAAATGTTTTGGAGGATCGTGCTGCACCCATCTTCTGGGTAGAAGAGTCACATGTTAAAGAAGGAGGAAGCAGTTTGCTCAAGAACTTTAATGCATGTTTACTAAACTACACGGTGTACACAGCAGGCTGGCTTAGCGGTAATGTTTATGTTCGTATTCCGGAGATGTTCGGATCGAATCTCAACCGGGATATAAAGTCATGATTTTCCTCAAGGTAAATGCCGGGATAGTTCCTCGATAAGACCACGACGGTTTTCTGTCAAATTCTTTCGAATCTTTTACCATGAGAACTGCTGACAGCGTCATAATCTCACCCATGAATATTCCCTGAATCACATTCCAGAAGATCCTAAATTTGGCACTATTTAACTTGGAGATAGAGACAGCAGGTACTGTGAAACGTTATACATACTTACCAGACTACTTGACGTCACATTCCAGAAAGACCGCAGCCATAAGTACAAGTAAATTCAATAAGACTTTTTTCTCTACCGTCCAATAACGAGGAGCCGGGGTAGCGCAAACGGTACAGTGACTGGTTACAGGTGGGACGGCGAAAGGTCGGAGTTCGAGTCCCGATAGGGTCAAGAATTTTCTCTTCTCCACGTCGTCCAGACCGACTCTGGGGCCTACCCAGCCTCCTTTCTAATGGGTACCGGGCTCTTTCCCCAAAGGTAAAGTGGCCGGAGCGCGAAACTGACCACTTACCTCCTACTAGTGCCAAGATCAAGAAAACGTGGCATAATACTTAGTTAAAGTACAGGGACAACTTTATCTTTCTCACCGTGTAGTAACGAATAATATAGTTCATGAAGTAGATACATATAATCGGGTAGGAAAATTTTGTTCCACATTGCCCCTCCTTCCCCGCTATTCAGATAAATGAATTGAAGTCAGCATTGTTTTTTATGCACCTCTGGATTCTTCATTCTCTGTCCTCGAGATCAGCTTTGATTTTAGCATATCAAGAACTGAATACTTCCTTATGGAAATTTCATATCGCTTTGATGTTAGCTGTAACATTAATAACGTAATATTCAGTCCAGTCCTTTGATGAGAAAGCAGTGCTGACTGTGAAAGCTTTGCAATTTACATCAAATAGAGGCGGACGATACATAAGCCAATGCGTAGAGTAATTTTAGATCTTTTATGTACAACGAACAGATATTTTTGTACAATATGATAGTGGTCTCTAATGCCTGCTATACAGGGTGGTCAGAAATACTGAGAATCGTTGATATTATCACGTGTCCGGGGTTTCGTGACGAATAACAACGGGTTCTGTATTGGATTATTGGATTTATTGGCATTTCTATTACAATTACAGTCAATTATGACAGCTCACAAACAATGACTAAGATTCGCTCCGTTCCTTGCTGGACTACAAGTGTCTTCTCTTCCATGTGACTGACTTCATTGTGATTTACGAATCGGTCACTTCTTCAACATCCGTTGTCCGCTGCTTAACCTTCCGCAACCGAACATTCAACTTCTGACTGAATGTCGAATGCCGAACGAAGCATCCCTTGCTACTGAAATGGATTCTCGAATGACGGCTCCTTCTTATAACTTCGGGCGAAACGAATATAAGTCACCATGTCGTACAGTTCCTCTGTTATTCTGTTTTTCTGTGTCTAACCGTTGCCGCAGGAACCGTTGTCCAGCAATGGATTATTCCTGCTTGTTATCACGGAAGCGTGTGTTAGCGAGCCGTTGGCTGGCGATGGACTATTCCAGGTTTTAGGCGTCATGTCACAATATTGTTAGAACAGAAATTATAATAATTCAGTTAACAATGTAAGGTCCCAGCTTGTCGCTTATTGCTCAGTAGTTACCTGCTCGGCTAAGTCTGATGAAGTCAGTAAGTTCCTCCGAAACGTCGGTGAAATTCCACAGAACTAGACGACGTCACATCCCAGAAGGAGATAGTTGACGTTGCGAGAACCCGAAATCAGTAGGAGACTTGTTTTCCTATTTACTTTCAAATATTCTGTTATACTTTTTGTAGATTTCAAAAACACAAGAAGAATTTTTATCTTTGTTTCTATTCTATTTCTGTGACAACAGAATGAAAGAAGGAATATATACTTTCTTCGCTCCGAATTGTTTTACGCGAACTGAAAGACCAATTTCCTAAACTGGATGCCTTACTTTGGTACAGCTATATGCCATCTTTGCCTTCCGAAGATGTCAGATCCAATTGAAATCGGTTTTAGTATGTTACAACGGCCACTCGTCTTCCAGTTGTAGCAATATGACAGCGTGAACAGTGACAGTACGGCCGGACGTGTCCTCCTACTGCTTGCACCTTCTGCAGCTCCCTTTAAAGCTGCCCCCACAACTTATTTCCTTAGTCTGAAATTCTCTGTATACATTTACCAGTCTCCGAATTCATTTCGTCGAAGATGTTACTTTTCCTCTGATATCGTATTGTAAGTTCTGCTGCTGGTCTCAGAAATCGCATTTTCAGAGCCGTAATCCTAGAATTATTTTCTTTTATTGTCCAGACTTGTCATTCAGTCCAAGGAACAGCGTCTTATACAATTTTAATTCATTTTTAAGTATCGTATTTTCTTTACGTTTGTATCCTTATTAGCCTAATTGCTTTCATTAAGGAAGATAGTAGGATTCCCCTCCCCCCCTTGGCACTACAGCCCCAGTGGGCCTTGGCCTACCTCCATGAACTTCTCCGTTCACTTCGGTTTTTCTAGATCTTACACGTTCGGTAGGACTCCTTGGGCGAGTGATCAGCTCGTCGCAAGGCCTCTACCTGTACACAAACACAGAAAAAGGCACGCACACAAACTAAACATCCATGCCCTGAGTGGGATTCGAACCCACGATCCCGGTTTCCAAGCGAGCGAAGACAGTACATGCCTTAGACCGCTCGGCTACCGTGACCGGCGATGGTAGGATTATGAGATTACAATACACTTTGTATGCATGTGTCTGGCTATGTGTGTATCTCTCTATATATCCTTCCTTATTTCTTCTTTCACTGGCTCTACAGCCCCCTTGAGCTCTGGCCTCTGATTTTCAGTTTCATGATCATTTTACAGATGGTAGGACTCCTTGGACGAGTGATCAGCTCGTCGTAAGGCCTCTGCCTAAACACAGGACTGCACAAACACAGAATAAGCGCATACACACACCAAACATCCATTCCTTGAGTGAAATTCGAACCCACGATCCTGGCTTCAGAGCGAGCAAAGACAGTACGAGTACATGCCTTAGACCGTCGGCTACCATGACCGGCATATCTCCTTCTACTTGAAATTTTGAGCCATTGAGCCGATTTTATGAAACTTTGTTTGTTTTACAGACGACACCCCATCGTCATTCTATAATTTCCTATAGTAATAACAGTATGATGGGCATGCGATTTTATGAGGTGGGAATGATTCTAGAGTAACTTAATTTAGGATGCTAAAATCATGTATGGTAATTGTTTTTCGAAACAATATTCAACTCTCATTAAGTCTTTTTGGTGGAATGTGAAATAACAACATGATAGTTATGCGGGCATGGGAAATTCTTTCGGTATCTGTTTTATGACGATAATTATCGAATTATTTGAGCTACTCATGCGAAATTCGATTTGGCATAGATCACAAATAAAATTACACAGTGTGTGTGTAGGTCAGTAATAACAAGTACGGCTCTGGCACGAAACTGGCAGGGGACGTTCGATAAAGGCAGAGGCACTATGCTACAAACCGGAGGGTCGCGGTTGCGAGTCCTAACGAAGTCATTGGATTTTTTAATTGACCTAATTCTTCCAGCCGCGCTATGGCCCTGGGGTCGACTCAGTCTCCAACAGAAATGAATACCAGAAATCTTCCTGGGGTTAAAGAGCGGCCGGCGCATTAGGCTGACAATCTCACTGCCTTCTGTGTGCTGATTGTCTATAAAATGTGCGAGCCTCGATGGCTCACAACCTAATTGGCCCCCACAGCCTGTTAACAGAGATAACTTGAACTTTTTTGGCATTTATGCGGCATCTGTACTCAAATAATAATTTATTCACAGAAGTATAATAACAATATTATCGACGGGCATATAGAACCAGATATCTGAGCAATAGAAGAGTATGCTTTATGAATTCTACACCTAACCTCTTATCTCTCTTTAATGTGGTACCTGAACCGCTAGGTAAATAAACTCATTGAGTTGTTATACGTTCCTTTCCCGTCTAGGTTCGACAGAAGCTGTTGCGTTCGTGAAGAACAGTATTTACAGATACCATTCCTCCATTCTTGCCTATAAGCCCTGAACTGTGAAAGTTATATTACGTTTGAAGTACATAGTTGGACACAACTGACACACGAGGGGGAAATTGAACGTAAAAAGTTTACGACCTCAAGTTCAATGAGAATGTTCTTGTATCAAAAGTACCGTCTCATAAAACAGACAGAACTGCGAGGTATAATTCTGTCCTACCCACACATTTATATGGGACGTAGAGGAATAAGATTGTTCCTTAGTGCGGAATTGTTACACTAAATCGGTGTTAGCGTTTACTGTGCTGTAACGTTTAAGTCACTGGTACTTATGGAGCAGAGCCTATCCTTAGAGTCGCCATGGTAACCCCATGCATATTTCATACGTTGTGAAACGTTTAATATCGTCATTTGAATATTTTATTTGACGAACGAGGCACTTGAGACCGAGTTTGCAACATTTGTGTCAATAAGTAATTCATATTGTTCGAGTCATAGAGATATGACCGTTAAATATGGCGCCGAGAAACTGTCAATTCCAAAATTAGGTTAGGTTACTTACATCCCATATCTTACTTTTAGCCTGCATTCACTATTTTGAAGAAATACGAATAAAAGCATGCCTATGCGATCACCATGTAATCTGTATGTCTGTGAATCCTCCCATCATTTTTTTAAGATCTGAATAAATCTTTATGAAACTTGATAAGTACGTCTTTCGACTGAGCCGATCTCAACGGCGTGCTTCATATATCCCTCCCATCAGTCTGCGTGTCTGTATATGTATCCTTCCTGTCGTTGCTAGGCAAAGGCTTGGTTAAGCTTATCTCTCAATTCGGTGCTCGGCAACGGCTCGGTAAACGCGTTCCCTTGGCAACTAATACATGCAACAGTGGAACTGCTGGACGCGTCACTTTCTGTACGATCCGTGTCTTGTCAAAGGAGAGTCTGTGGGTCTGCCTGTGTATCCCCTTATCGTTGCTAGGCAAGAACTCGGTAAAGACGTTTCTGCGACAACGAAGAATAACTTCATATTCACGTTTCATGAGTTTCAGTAGTTATATTTATTTACGTTTTTAAGTGGTACTTAAATCTCAGATATTTTTAATGATAATATGAGCTTGAACTAATATTTCATGTGAAGATTACTGTATTATTGAATGCGAGGCAGTGAAGTCTGATAGATAAGTACACCCTGGAGATGGAGGGTTTTCGTGTCTCCGAAACGTTGGATCCTATCAATCCCACGGCGTCATATACCAGAAGACAGTAATCTTCATACTTGCCGCTGTGAAGACCTGAAATCTCCTATGATTGATGCGCTGTCAGTCACGAATCACCAATACCCTGTAAACCCGCCAATCAATCAACATTTTATTAGGATTCTAAAGGACGCCGGAATCCTATTAGCGAGCTGTACGAGTATCTGTGTCACTCTGTCTGTCGCCCCCAATCAGACTTCTGCATGATACGAAACACTTGACTGGTTGTCATTACATTTCTTTAGAACAATACAGCATACCAACATGGCGACCGCGGAAGCATGTTAGCCTTAATAACAACTTTGTCAGCATGAAATGTGGGTGGGTCCTTGTAACGTAACACGCACGACTGTATATTGCACTTAATTGAACTAAATCTGTAGAGGCTGTGCTCCTACACGTGGTGTAGCGGGACAGTGGTTGCAACTGCATTGCGAACAAGAGTGTAACACACTGAAATTAATTCCCTGCAGTAACCTATACACACCCTACAATCCTTATATCAGTTAGTAGCCTTAAATTCTGCTGAGAACAGCCAGGTCTGAATGTCATTTGATTTTTGCCAGTGATGTTGTATGTTAAATATTTTTAATGTAGAAAACCGTGGAACTTATCGATAGAACATGCTCATAGGCTGATAATGTTGAGAACATGGCAATGAGGAAAATGTCTGGGTCTAAAGTAAAGAAGAGAACGGACAAAATTACATAATTAGGAACTCAAAAAGTTCACACTCTTCACCTAATAACATTATGATGATGAAGTCAAGGAGGATGAGATGGGGCGGGCATGTAGCACTTTTAGTCGGAAAACTAGAGGCGAAGTGGAAAAGTGGGAGTTCCATTCGTAGATGGGAGGATAATATTATAATGGGTCGTACAGGCAAAGGTTATAACGATATTGGCTGGTTTCATCTGGCCCAGGATAATGTCAAATGTTGGAGTGTGTGAGCGCATTAGTGATGTATTATATAAAACCAAGGAACTTCTTGAGAAGCCGAGTAACTATAAAGGATGATGAAGGACCCTCTATGAAGGAGTTAATATTTATTTCTTAATTCAATTAATGACGTCATTAGTTCAGAGGGACGCAAAGGAATTGGGTGATAATGATAATGTGTTGGAGAGATGAAGAAGGAAGTGGCCATGCTGCAGTTTAAAATAGTGTCACATGTATGAGTGTGACTATAGACGGGGTTTGAACTAATGACCGGATTTATTGGCCTCTTTGATACAGCGCGTGACTACACTTTACAGCTCACTATTATATAAACACACACACACACACATACTTACACTACTCTCCGCAGTCACGTCTTCACTAGCCGTTGCTTGGTAGCGGCTTATAACGGCGGACGTTCCCCTTCCTCTTGGTTCCCGAAGTATCTCCGACCTCAGCTACCAGATTCTCACAGCAACAACTCACAGAGACGAAACCCCAGGGGTTATCTAATTCACTCACTCCCCCAGCCAACGCAACTAAACTGACTCTTGCTAACTGTTTATAATATCTCGGCACGGACCGCGCAGAAACATCGTTCTTCTGTTACAAGCCGTTACTCAGTAATTGCTGTTGTATAGCTGCTTCTTTTGCGGTCGTTACCTAGCAGCTGGCCTACATGTCATAATAGTATCCTGCCATTTGCCTTTAGGGAGTGAGAAAACGTCACAAATCTTGAATGCAGATAGTAAATGTTTCGATCTAGAATCGATCTGGGAACCTCTCGCATATACGTCCGAATCCTTGTATCAACTTGCTGGATACTATAAAGTACGTAAGTATTCCACCAACTGCTCCATATTCATTAATCATCATATCATCGACGCTGTGTAGTGCCGATGCTGACAGCGTCGTTAAGTTACGAACTTCAAAATTCTCATAATTAAAGAGCCCTCCTTCATTTGAAACGCGTTTATAAGATCTGTGTACTTTAAAATGGAACTCCCTTCGCTTCTGGTTTGTCAGCTGTAACAAACTCGGCAGCTAATCAAAATGTAACACTTCCGCGTGTCGACCCGTCTCAGCTTTCACACGAGTGCTGCGGAAGCTTTCTGCCACTAATTTCTTTTTTAACAACTTCATCATCTCCAGATTAATACGACAGTGTAAAAATAAACCAAACCACATTAAAAAATTTAATGAAGTTCTCCCAGATGCCTCACGATCTCCCAGCTAGCATCCTTTGGTTGCTCCTTCATTATGTGGGTTAAGATCATTAAATTTCTCATATCAGTGGAAGTTCGCTACACTAAAATGTGGGCTGACTGTTATCTGAATTTGTCTGTCGAGGTGGAATTTCTTCATTTTAACTTCTGAACAAAAAGAGACTCTTCTCAGGTTTTGACTTCCACCCGCATTTTCCTGTATCACGCCCCTATACTTCTTCCAACGTTCTAACCAGGTCGTCACCCCAATGTCAGTGTCCTGTGGCTCTCAACATAAATTTATGGGAGATTGGATTTCAGGTAGCCGATCACAATGGCCTCGCGGTCTAAGCCATCAACTGTCTTCTCTCTCTCGAACGCTGCGATCATAGGTTTGAATCTCATTTAAGACATTGATATCTGTGTGTGGGTTTATTATGTGTGTGTGTGTGTTGTCCTGTGTGTAGGTAGCGGCCTTGCGACGGGCTGATCCCCCGTCCAAGGAGTCCTACCGTCTGTATAAAAAGATTACGAAACTGAAGAAGAGGCCACGGCCCAACAAATGGCTGTAGAGCCATTGATGAATGAATGACTGGGTTTTAAGTTAGGGCATCAGCTGCAGTTTAAGTATGACACACAAAAAAAAAACACATTCCTAAATCTCACACTTGCAAGTGAGATAAATTTATGGAAGTATCTGGAGACACTCCGACATAATCCCGAGAATCAAAGAGTGCATTGTCTTATTTTCTTCCAAAAGTCGGGGTAGAATACTGGATTAATCAGGAGACTAATTCATGGTAGAAGGTAAAGCTGTCCCTGTAACAAGCCATAAAGGCCCATAAGGTTTGTGAGACGTCGAGGCTCCCACATTTTCTAGACAGTCGGCCTACAGATGGCGGTAAAGTTGTCAGCTTTACGCGCCGCCCGCCCTTGACCCCCCAGGAAGATACCCGGTACTTAGTAATGTAAGAGGCTGAGTCAACTCCATGGCCATAGTGCGGCTGAAAGGATTAGATTAATTGAAAATATCCACCTCATCGGGACTCGAACCCGCGAACTTCGGGCTTGTAGCATAGTGCCTCAACCAACTAATTCATTCACATTAATTTCAAATGTAACCAAGCCGGAGGTACTGATGAGTAGCAGATAAAGAAGCTGAACACTGCGGAGTCGTACTCTTCTCCAGTCTGAATTTGTATGGTGTCTGCGTTCCGTGCAGAAATAAACATGAGATTGGCATATCGACTGAGTGGGCTGTATTTCCTACACCAGTTGACATATCGGGACTGTGCTGAAAGTTGGTTCTGTGTCAGTTCTTTTACGACGCTCTAGATTATGTAGCCTCGGATTGTAGAGTAATAGACGCGATAGACGTCTTTTCCGAAATTCGGCTGAAATAAAACCCCGAAAAACATGTCAGGATAGCCGGTGTCCCGGCCGAAATTCGGAAAGATCACCTTGGATTTCTTCAATTAGCCTAACCCTTCCAGTCGCAGTATGGTCCTGGGATCGACTCAGCCTGTAACAGAAATTAGTACCAGGAATCTTCCTAGGGGTACAGGGAGACAGGCGCATATGACTGACAATCTCACCACCATATGTGAGCCGATTGTCTAGAAAATGTGAGAGCCTCGACGTCTCAAAGCCCATGGACCTTCACGTTTATTGATTCCGATTCTAGAACGTCACAAGTACTCCAGCTCGTTCGGAATCAAGGCCGTGGCCGATTCGAGCAGCGAATCACTGCCGTTATTTGTACCTGAAAACGGAAATGATCTTATATGTGTCCGATAGATACCAGTCGTGCGGAGAGAGAAACACGGACATTAAATGACAGAATCATTTTGAGTTAAACTCCATTTCAGCTAATTATTTCCGTGATGTGTTTAAATATTATGAAAACATAACTTCCTAAATCCCCGGGGGACTTTCCGGGCATCCCACGTGTCTCGTCACATTTAAATGGCCTTAGGGTCCGGCTGGTACAGCTAGAATTGTCAGCTCCGTGTTGTCTCGCTTTCAGATAAAGAATTCTCAACAAAATGGATTAGAAGAAGGAGAAAATAAAGTAAATAAGTGAAGTTTAATTTCGACGTTTAATGTCCCGCAAAGGAAGGAGAGATAATTGATTCATCTCATCTGTGTAGGGTCCCTGTCAAACACTTGTATTGCACTGAATACCGTTCCAGCCTGACTTACACTACAAAGGATTTGAAGCCCAGAATTGACTCGGTGAATAGAAACATACTTTAAATCCAATATTCCAGATGACTGAACATGGCATTGGAGGATTTGGCAATCCTGATTTTTATTGTGAGGATTCTTGTTTCAAGTATATTGCCAGAAAGCGGCCCTGATTAATGTTTCCATTGTTCTCCTCTGTCCGTATATACAGACAAAACCTTAAATACTGCCGTGGCGAATTCCACAATTTGCAACTTATTTATCATTAAGCATGTCATTTGACGCTGTATAGTCTGAAGAAGTGAGAGAATCGTCAAATTGATGATGATGATTATGATTATTATAATAATAATAATAATAATAATAATTACTTACTTACTCATGGAGCTGAGCCCTTCTGGAGGAGCCGCCAATTCTGCAGCTACTCAAGAAGTCCCCAACATTTTATGGAGCCCGAAGGTTCATTACCGTGTTCACAAGAGCCCTCCACTGGTCCCTATCCTGAGCCAGATCAATCCAATCCATAACATCCCATCCTATCTCTCTAAGATCCATTTTAATATTATCGAACCACCTACGCCTTGGTCTTTCGAGTGGTCTCTCTCCTTCTAGCTTTCCCATCATCATCCTATATGCGTTCCTCTTCTCCCCATCCGTTCTACATGTCCTGCCAACCTCATCCTCCTTGACTTGATCATTCTAATTATACTTGGAAAGAGTACAAGTTATGAAGCTCCTCACTATGCAGTTTTCTCCAACCTCCTGTCACTTCATGTCTCTTCGGTCCAAATATTCTCCTCAGCACCTTGTTCTCAAACATCCTCAGTCTATGTTCCTCCCTCAATGTCAGAGACCAAGTTTCACAGCCATACAGAACCACAGGCAAAATTATAGGATGTTGTATTTTAAAGCTATATTTTAAACACTTACTGATTTCCCACTTAAAGGAATATTGCAGCTCCTTGCANTATTCTGAGCCAACAGCCACAAGGCCAGTTACAAACACAGTAAAGTTTAGATACAGGTAATTACATTATGGACAAACAACAACAACATAATAATAATAATAATAATAATAATAATAATAATAATAATAATAATAATGAAAAGTAAAGCTATCCCTGTAACAGCCCATGGAGGCCCATAGCGATGTGAGACGTTGAGAGTCCCACATTATCTAGACAGTCGATTCGCAGATGGTGGTAAGGTTGTCAGCCTTACGCGCCGTCCCCCCTTTACCCCCCAGGAAGATTCCGGAATAATAATAATAAGTTGACGCAAAATTATTGGATACTAGGTAACTTAAGCGAAGGCCTTAGTTTCTCACTCTCTTAAAGGAAATGAGACACATACAACCGAAAGAATTAAATTGCCTTTCCTTGACAGCTTAAGAAAACGCAGTGAATAATATTTGCATGGGAAGTTACACTTAGGTTGGCGTCCATTGTGCCGGACTTGAATGTCCTGGGACTCTCGTCCGGTTTTCACGTTCCTCCACCAGCTTCGACGTCTCATCTAGTGAGGAACTTTACTTATGTGACGTTTGCAGTGCCTTGCCCACACCCCTTTTCCCTTACCGAGAGGGCTGATATTGCTTGCTCGTCATTTTGTATCCCAAGTTCTTTCAACGTGAGACGAAGAGGGCCTAGCATGACGTGGCAGTATACCTGTTTGTTCCCGTTCGGTGACACATGAAAATGTGGGACTGGAGGCGATTGTGCACTGTTAATGAATCGTGTCAATAGGACGGGCAGAGATAAATCTATTGGTTTTAAGTTCGAAATTATCGTTTGAAGGAGCATCAGTTCATTTTGAAAGGAAAGGTCTAAATCCAAAACAGTTGGCTGCATTTGGAAATTTCGATCCATCTGAGGCAAGTACCGAATCTAATATCGTTCCATTCCGTCATGCGGTGGTACAAATTTCTCAATTGTTTATCTCTCTTTTGGTGAATAGTTTCTTATTGTGGCTTTAACTATATGGGTCTTGAGTGTGGTAATTAGTCTACTATACAGTTGCTGGAAAGGAGACTTTTGTCAGTTTTGCCGAATGTGTCCGCATCCACCATTAATTCGCTCTGTCATGAGATGTGTATATACTTCTAAGGGTCAGTGCTCCATTTGGATCTCTTGGGAATTAACTGTTACAGCCAATAGGCATCCCAGGCTATAATTGAAGGTTTGCAGAGCGGTGTGATTAGGAATTCAGGGGCTTCTTAACTCGAATGTTGCGGTTGTGAGGATCTGCCAAATTGGGTTCAGAGCAAGGGAAGCAGTCCGAGATGACGTAACAGCCTTCAGACAGCGGATTGGTGCGCTGTAAAGTCTGATCAATATCAGAAAAGTGCGACGACGGGAACCAGTGTAGTGATTGGGTGGGCAGCAACCATGCTTCATATTTAGAAGCACTGCTTTTAAGCCTCGACTCGGAGAGCTCATATTCTGATTGAGATTTTTATGTGGGTTTCTTCAGCCATACCATGCCTTAAATGTTCTCATGACTGCTTCCTGTCAAATCCTTTCCAATTCATTCTTCACGACACCATAATTCGATGCTCTATATTTAGAGATACTGATGTTATTATGTAAATCGTAAATAAGTATAAGTAAATTAGACAGAACCCCTGGGATAATGGTAATGGTCTTCACGTACCCGGGAATCTCGGTCAGGACACCGGCTATCATGACTTCTGTTTTTTGTGGTTTTTATTTCCAGTTCATCATTCATTTGTCCTACCACTTGTCGCTGTACGAGTGTATAGTCCAGCTACTGACAGCATATTAAAACCGCCCTCTCTCCCCCTCCCACCCCCAACCAAACAGGCTGCTCTAGAAGCACCGCTTTAATCTTTACTTGTTGGCTCCCAGATTTTCTAGACAATCGAATCAGAGATGGCGGTGAGGTTATCCTTACGCGCCGGCCGCGCTTTACCCCAGGAAGATTCCTGGTACTCATTTGTATTAGAGGCCTAGTCGAACCCAGGGCCATAGTGCGGTCGGTAGGATTATACATACTTACTTAAAGAGCTGAGCCCGTCTTGAGGAGAAGCCAATTCTGCAACTACTCAAGAATTTCCCAGCATTTTATGGAATCCGAAGGTTCATTGCCATGTTCACAAGAGCCCTCCACTGGTCCCTATCCTGAGCCAGATCACTCCAATCCATAACAGCCCATCCTATCTCTCTAAGATCCATTTTAATATTGTCCACCCAGCTATGCCTTGGTCTTCCCAGTGGTCTCTTTCTTTCTGGCTTTTCCACTAATATCCTATATGCATTCCTCTTCTCCCCCATTCCTGCTACAATGCCCTGCCCACCTCATCCTCATTCACTTTATCATTCTAATTATGCTTGAAGAAGAGTACAAGTTATGAAGCTCCTCATTATGCGGTAGAATTATAACAATTGAAAAATCCAATGACCTCATCGGGAATCAAACCCGCGACCTTCCGGCTTGTTGCATGCTACCTCAACGTTATATTAGTAGTGATAAGAAATATAGCGGCTTTCTTTGTTTTAAAGTTTTACCGCTATATTTTATGGGAAAATTATAAGGTTACAAAAGAATTCACTCAAGACTGCGGGTTTGTGGGAAAACTGTCTCTCTGGATATAACCCCGTGAAGACACAGTTTAGCATACGCGTGCATACACTGGATCCGTAACTTGACGTTAAAGACATCAATCACTTTGCTACGGGGATTTGTTTTCTAGTGTTTATTCAAAGTTGATCCTAGTGTCGTATTCGGGAATGAATTATTGCTTGTCCTGTTTGCTTAATGAAATCGATGGCTTAGGATAGGCAGGCCCTCACCAACACAGAAACGAATGAACAGTCATATCTTCCGGGATGTTCCGCCATGTATTCTGGTAGAAATTAACCGACGTTTCAGAGGAACCTACTGCCTCCTTCTTCAGGGTCGGTAATTAAGCCAGCAGCAGATAGTGTATATATAGTGACATGTTAGAAACATACTGGTTTCATCAATTCTTTAAAGACTTATATTTTGTAATCCTTCAGAACCCCACATTGCAGGACGCTAACATTTAGTCGTTTTGAAACGTCAGTGATTTATTTTAAGAGTTTGTTTTATTTATTTATGGCTGATTTAACTACCCTGTCAGTAGTTCAATGTATAGTGTCCATGATGGTATGATTGATGAATAATGAGCGGGAAATAATGTGCAAGAAAGTGGTCGTGGCCTATTTGCAGGTGATGCTGGGTGAATTTAGCAAAACCACGAATATCCTTAGTCTGGACAGTTGATGTCTCGACCGAGATTCGAACGTGGCGTGTCCCGAATATATCAGAAGCTTCAACACTTGAGCCAACTTCTTCGGTCTTCTTCAGTAACGTACAAATGCATTACGACCTGCATTGTTTAATTCTTCGGACCTCTGCTTTGTACTACGTCATTAATGAATGCTACTAATAGGTCACTATTTCATTTTCAGGTAAGGAAATGAGAGATACTTCCATTTGCCTAAGGATCTGGTCGCAGTATTTCAGATGGATGGCTACTGGGAGTTAAAGAAGAGAGGTAAATACATAGGTTTATTATTATTCAGTGGACACTTCTGGTGGACACGCCTGCGTTTGCATGTACAGCATGTTTCAGCGTATTGCGTCGATCATCAGGTACAATCGCCCTTCTTTCTATCTGCTGAAGCTCCCTACACGGCCGATCACAATGGTCGCGCAGTCCGAGGCATGAACTGTCTTCGCTCTCTCGAACGCTGGGATCGTGGGTTCGAATCCCACTCAAGACACTGATGCATATCTGCGTGTATTCTTATGTGTATGTTGATCTGTGAGCAGGCAGCGGCCTTGCGACGGGCTGATCCCCCGTCCAAGGAGTTCTACCGACTGTGTGTAGGATTATGAAACTAAAAAAACGGTCAAGGTTCAACGAAGGGCTGTAGAGCCGTGGATAGAGATTGATACCTCCCTACACTGGCCAGTGTTTTCACACTGGGAGTGCGTTCTACAATTATGTTGTTTATATAATACCTATATGTTATAAAATATACTAAATATTAAAATTTATTTTTTAAATAAAAGTATTCTAATTGGAATTAAAATTGAATTATGTGTTAAAAGGTATATATATATATATANGCGTAAGGCTGACAACCTTACCGCCATCTTTGAGCCGATTGTCAAGATAATGTGGGACCCTTAACATCTCACAACCCGATGGAACTTCACGGCCCGTTACAGGGATAGCTTTACTTTTTTTACTTTACTTTTACTATATATATATATATTTTTTTTTCTCCTTTTTCTTGGAGTTGTCATGTCCCTTTTGTTTTGTGTTGTCAGACTATTAGGCGGTGGTCACCAGTACGCATTCTTTTTTTTTTTTCGTGGGATTATTTCTATGCTCTGATGTTGATATTGTGGTTATGTGTTGGCCTACATGTGTGTTATGTGTTGTTTTCATGTTCTTTTCTCCCGTTTTTTCTCTTTTCTTCCCATGGCATCTCCTTAAGTGGAGACTGTGTTGGCTATGTGGGGCACTTTGTACCTGGTAATGGCCGCAATAGGCCGTAACATGCAATACATTCAGACGCGTGATGTGTTTCCACCAGGATTATGTTGACTGATTAATAATAAACGTCATTTTACGCACAATATGAAGCTACAGCATAACGGTTCTAGTAAGTACGTAAGGATTACACATTACAGCATAGGAATTACTTTAACTGAACCGTCGTTAAGTTTGAACATTTCATTTGTTTCATAAATTGCTTCCTAGATGAGAATTTCGCAGTTTCGACGTTATGCATCCATAGATTTTGTAACTCTGAAGATCGCCATCATAAAATGTATTGCATTTTGGATCTGGCCTCCCCTCTCCTCGATAAATTGGCGTTAAACTGTTAAGCTTTACGAGACGAATGATACGTTTAGCTGCATAATAGAATGGTCTGGAATTTCAGTAGCGGCGTAAGGGAACTGCGTACTGTACATGAATCTTTACTGCTTGAATCGCGTTCGCGCCGTGCATTTCTGATTGCTAAAGCATTACAATTTGCACTTCACGTTCATCCCACGCGAACTTCGCATTCTTCTCCGCTGTCTTATTGCACGGCACTTAATGTAAGGTACGTTTCTGAAGGAATTCTTTCAGTTCTCGTGTTTTAAAAGTGAAATTGAATGTTTTCTTCTCTTGTAAACGTGTCTCTTACACAATAAACCTTCTTCTGTTAATATCCTGTAGCATGTACACCCGTTGCTAAGTAATGACCCTGTAAACAACCCCCCTTGATAGGCAACCGATTCCCAACACGCGTCAATGGACTAACTGGGAAGCGGTGTTCTTTACATGTGAAGCTGTGTGACGCAAGAATAGAACTGTTGGAAGCTGTGTTTTCTATGTGCTCCGCTCCGAGGCTGTATGCCTCGACCGGCCGAGTTCAGTTCAGTTCAGTTCAGTTAGCTCAGTGCAGTGGAGTCGAGTTGAGAGTCGACAGTTGTGGGACACCCGCCATATAAAATATGAGAAGTACAAGAATATCCACAAAGAACAAGTTCTTATGTTTTGTGCAGTGTAGTATTATTATATGTGATATAAATTCAGAAACCTTGTACACAAAAGACCAGTGCTTTCTCATTTGTCGTTATGTATATGTTAGCCAATCTGTTGTTTGTATTGACACCATTTTAGAGTGATTATAGACGGGCTATGGATTGATAGTCGGACTTATTGCACACTTACAGAACGTAACTACAAATGGCTTCGACAGTCTCACTGAGTTACTCCAAAGATTAAAAAAGAAATACACCAAAGATCACTGTAACTACAGCACACATAAAGTTTTCTCAGTCTTCCGTAGCCGTTGCTTCGTAGCGGCTTCCAGCTGTGGACGTTCCCCTTCCTCTAGGTTCCCGAAATATATCCTGCCTCAGCTACAACAATTCCCTACTAACTTGATGGATGAGAACCAGTCTATCAGAGTCAGAGTCAGAGTCAGAGTTACTGTACGACTGGAGGATTACCACCAGTCAGTTCGTCTTGGCGCCAAGCCCCTTGGGATTCACGACCGCGTAGAAAACACAACTTCTCATCATTATATGAAATTATTGCCGAGGAAGCATGCTTGTTTACGGAGTCGTTTCTTAGTAACGGCTGTTGTATATTTGTTTATCTCACGGTCGTTACCTAGCAACGGGTCTACATGCCACAATGCGTTAGTCATGAGTTGGTTGCAGAAGATGTTAGAATAATAGGAAGAGAAAATGTATATAATTGATAGCACTGGATGGTACCTACGAACCGGGATACATCATACATTTCGTATGCAACCTTACGAGAGAAAAATGCTCTGCATGTCTGAACCGGCGTCCAGACCGGTTCTGGGGTCCACCTAACCTCCTGTCCAATGGGTACCGGGGTCTCTTTCCCCTGAGGTAAAGCGGCTGGGGCGTGAAGCTGGCCACTCACCAACAACTAGTGCCGAAGTAAAGAAAATGTTGATCTATACATCCACTCACCCATACGCCTTCATGGCATATTGCCTAATTAGTTAGCACAGGGACAACTTTACCTTTTATTTCATATTATAATTATTGTAATGCATGTTGAGAATTCAAGGGTGAGTTTCGTAATATTAATTTTCTCTGCTTTCTCTCAAATTCGTCTCCACTCCTACATGTTATGGGATGGTGCGCCTGGACCGACGCTTAGTGCCATCTCTCACGAATATCACGCACAATTAGCCAATCGCAAACCGTCTTCTCTGTAGGGTACACTATACTAAATACATTCATATCAAAATATTATCAGTACTCACATAAGAGACACGATACACTGAAACAAAGCAGTGATCCCCCGTTCATGATCGTCTACATAACTCACTTCCAAACAACGTCTTATCGGCTGACAATTCATTGTTATGGTAACCTGGTACTGCTTTATGACGATTATATATTTCAAAAGTTTTTATGTTTGTAGAAGTATGTATGTAGGTTGCTGGCTCAAAACAGGGACCAAGTGGGGTAAAGAACCTTCAGGTTCTAAAAAATGTTGAAAAATTCTTGCGTGCCTTAATAACTGTTGGCTTCTGAAGAAGAATTAAATTCCATGGAACCTAATTTAGTTTTTATAGGGCAGCTGAACTTGCATGATTGAGGAGGAAATTAAGAGGAGACTGAACTCCCGTAATGCTTGTTACCATTCTGTCCAAAACCTTTTGTCTTCTCGTCTGATGTACAAAAACATAAAAATTAGAACATAAAAAACTATAATTTGCCTGTGGTTCTGTATGGGTGTGAAACTTGGTGTCTGACATTAAGGGAGGAACATAGACTGACGGGGTTTGAGAACAGGGTGTTGAGGAGAATATGTGAACTGAAGAGAGATGAAGTGACAGGAGGTTGGAGAAAACTGCATAATGAGGAGCTTCATAACTTGTACCCTTCTCCAAGTATAATTAGAACGATCAAGTCAGAGATGATTAGGTTGGCATGGCATGTAGAACGAATGGGGGAGAAGAGGATTGCATATGGGATATTGGTGAGAAAGCCAGAAGGAAAGGGACCCTGGGAAGACCAAGGCGTAGGTGGGTCTTAGAGAGCTAGGTTAGGATGGTATGGATTGGATTGATCTGGCTCAGGATAGGGACCATTGGATGGCTCTTGTGAATACGGTAATGAACCTTCGGGGTCCATAAAATGCTGGGAAGTTCTTGAGTAGCTGCAGATGTGGCTTCTCAATTAGGGCTCAGCTCCATAAGTAAGTAAGTAAGCTGAACTTGCGTAAACTCCTGTAATGCTTGGACAGGAATGCTACATTCTTCCTATGTTGCCAATCCAGGGTCTTGTTCATTTCGGTTCAGCAGCTAAACGTAGAGGTTTCTAGAGATGTCGCATAAGAGCCTTGAAGAACAGGCTGTGGTCATGAAAGAGTTGGATGAAACGCGAACTAGACATTTGTTCGAATTCATTACGGACGTCTAGCGCGAAGCACACGAGAAAGGAAGACATTTTCTGCGCGAGTGCGTTCATGTTAATTCACCATAAATTGTTGCCTACAGTTTGTAGGAGCGGAACATGATGGTAATTCCTGAACATAAATTGCCCCATTGACTCTGTGCATTAGGGTAGATGGGCTAACTTTTAATTTGAGACCCAGAACTCAGTTACTTGCTTTGTCGATTCTAGTATTTTTGCTTTTAGGGAGTAAGAATATGTCAGCAAGACCATTGTATATGCCCACTTACCAGACCATACGGTGTAATATCCATGTACTTTTACCCTGAAGATGGAGGTAGTATGTTCCTCTGACACTTTGGTACTCACCTACCGAAGTGCACGATTTCATAACCATGGATTTCTACCGTAATGCATATAGGATATTGGTGGGAAAGCCAGATGGAAAGAGACCACTGGAAGGATCAAGGCGTAGATGGGTGGACAATATTAAAAGGGATCTCAGAGAGATAGAATGGAATGGTATGGAATGGATTGATGTGGCTCAGGATAGGGACCAGTGGAGATCTCTTGAATACTGTAATGAAACTTTGGGTTCCTTAAAATATTGGGGAGTTCTTGAGTAGCTGCACAATTGGCGGCTTCTCAAGAAGGGCTCAGCTCCATGAGTGATGATGGTGATGGATTTCTACCCTGAAGACATAGCACTGTATTCCTCCAACATATTTGTACCCGCCTACCAGGCTACACGTCTTCATAATCATGGACTCCTAACCTGAAGATGGACCCAGTAAGTTTCTCCGAAATGTTCGTACCAACTTACCAGACTTCAAAATGTCATATACACAGACTTACGCACTGAAGATGGAGGTTGTGCGCGCCTCCGAAACGTTGGGAACCACCTTTCCAGACTAGACCATTTCATAAGCATGAAATTCTACTGTGAACATGGGGGTAGCATATTCCATCGAACTGTTGGTACCAGCTACACGAAGCCATATCTCAGATGTCCATGCATGATATGAAAAATTCAGCGTATCGTGATTATGTCTATAGTTCTCGTATTTTCACGGTCTTGTTGTTTTACACACACACACACACACACACACATATATATATGTATATATATATATATGTCTGTAAAAATGAAAGGGCAGAGAGAATATCTATTTTATTATGAATAACCTTGTCATAATTTACTTCATGTAATTAGTTCAGTGCAATTAATATTATCTTATTAACAAAAATCAGTCAAGATATTCATGTAATAAATTACGTAATAGTTGATTTATTGTTATGAGGTACTAGACAAGCTGAGACATAGAAAGGGAGGCTACAGATCTTACATGACGGCCATTAGTAATGATTCTGACGTCATTCCTTGTAAAATTCTGGGTTCCCTCCACACACGGGAGCTTGAGCTTATTAAGAACTCCGAAGGGAAATTAATTACACTTCAATTACCTCCTCCTTTAACGGTTTTCCAGCCGACCTTTGTAATTTCTAGTCCTTGGTTTTATTGCTAATAAAGTGGAACCCTTTAATCAGAGTAGTACTTCACTGTAAACTTACGGATCCTCGTAAGTTTGGTTTGAATAAAATACAGTTATTTCTACCTGCAGTGCGAATGTGTGAACTGGAAGTTAATCTAGAATCATCTATTACATGCTGTGCTACAGCTGCTTACGCAGTAATAAAAAAAAGATTTAAAGTGTAGGCTAGCTCAGCAGCAACGCATGTGGATTTACGTCCGAAAATTATCGTTTTTAGATTCCCAGGCGGCGGCAATGACGTACCTTCATGGATGGCCTTTCCGGTTTAACTGACCTGGTCAGAATTAAATCTGAATGAATGAATTGTACATATGGTACAACCCTTCAGAAACTGGGGAACGTAGCACCGTAAATAATCTACTTACATACGAGAAGACAACATATAAAATGACGGGCATATGCGTAGGCCTCAAGAATAATTCGAACCAGCAGTCCCAGTTTTCAAGATGTCTAAGACTGCATGCGCCAAAGATCGCCTAGGAATCTGTAATCTATTTATTTATGGTTCATTTAACTGCATTATCAGTAGTTTAGGCCTGTATAGCATGGAGTAACAGAATTATTAGTGAATACTGGACTGGTAAGAATGTGGATGCACTGGTAAGCGTCCATGAACTGATTTGAGTCAGTATCGCCGTAATTTTCCTGGAAGGACTGATGAAAATCACGACAAAACTCAGTCTGGGTTTATAAATATCCACTTGGTAAGTTATGGACCGAAATTATCGTCTGATATTGTTTGAAGTGAAATAAACCTCGAAATTGAGACGCATCGTTGAATAAGCTGCCAACAAACCAACTGGGTTTCTCAGTATATAATTTTATTAATCTCAGACATAAAATATTGGCATGAATTTGTTCTTAGATGTGATGTTTTGTGTTATGATAGTTATCAGCATTTCGAAGGGACTTTCTGCTTCATTCTTCAGGATGGTCTCAAGCTGATGGCTGTATGGTACACCGCAACGTTGGTAACTATCTCCCAGACTACACGGTGTCACATCCCTGGTGACAATAATGTTCATATCCATCTTCTTGAATACCCCAACAGCCAGACCTCGCTCATGAGATGGTATGTGAACATGTCTTTTTCAGTACTGATTCTCATTTGAATTTTATCGTTGCACGATGCTGGCACGTGTACACAGGGCACTCTGCAACACACATTTTTGCCTATCTCTCTATAGAGACCATGACATATATATATCTAATAAGATTGTCCGCAATAAGGAAGATGGAAAGACATCAAGCAACATGCGTTTTCAGATCCCCGGACGATAAGGCTCATGTGGTCCGCTGAGACCAGCAGTATAGACGGGAAAAACCTCTTTGAGGCTTAAGATAATGAGGCCTTAGCTTCCGATCATTGACGAAATATCACGTAACGTTTATAGTACAGCGAAATCTACTCTCCCTCAGGCCGTGTGTCCTAATGGAGAAAACGTAAAATGAAGGAAAATGCCACACTTTCTCCTACGACAGCTTTCAAGACCCTCCCCTTTTTTTTTTCTTCTTTTTCGCTGACCCAAATGTAGATTGTTACCAGGATCGAAGGAGTCGCAGTTCTTTCAGCAACGCCATGACTTCTGAAAGACGACACGACGCTACAGTTCCATATTTGCCTTTCAGAAGATGAATATGGTTTTGGAAGAATATGTCAGAAAGAATATAACACATTAAATGGACGATTAGAAGAGACACACTTTGAAAAGAATGCTAATAAAACTAAGACTAAGAGTGCAGAATATCTCTCCAAACCAGCCTTGATATATGGTAATGAGGCATGGATAATAAGGGAAAAGGTTAAGAGAATTTCTTTATTTCTACCTTATTTAACTACTCTTGAAGTAAGTAAACCATGCTTCAAATTATTATATAATTATCAGTAATGAATTGGAAGGTATTGGTTGCAGACTGGTCTTGAATTTACCTGAAGAAACTTAAGGAAATCATGAAAAACCTCAGTCAATATAGTCAGTGTCTCGAACTGAGCTTTGAACCGAGGACCTCCCGAATATAAATCGGGAGTTTTAACATATGAGCCAGCTTAATCAGTTCAAGATAATACTACAAAATAAACGTCACAGATGAGGTTATATAGATCGGCTGTAAGAAGAAATCTGTCAGATAAAAGCTAAAAGGAGAAAATAAGATATCATCACAAAACAAACACTACAATGGAACATATACACAATAATATCTAACAGACACGGATATGTGAAAATGATGTCCTCCGAACCATCATTACAAGCTTATACTTACATCCAGTGCGGGGATGAGAAATGGCTTCATCATAAATAAAAATGGAAGGATCAATTTACTTAGCTTCGGAACGGGACTTTATAGCGCAATTCTTGTCATATACGAAGAAGAAGTCTAACTGTTCGATTTCCTATAAAGCAATCGCTGCAGGTGAACTATAGCGAAAATAGATCTGGGGCACGACGCAAACAGAAGTAACAGAATGTACCATAAATATCAAAGAAACGAGTAGAAATACGGAAACTCTATTACCGTCTTTAATCCTGCTAGATGGATGTCGTCATTTCAGATTTTTTCTCTTCAATCGCCCACGTTTTAGAGGAATTTTCTGTCTCCGTCTTCAGAGTAGATAAGTAGGCCGGATATTGCATAAATTCTACGGATACATGGTAAGAAAGGATGGAGATTTGACCCTAAACTAACAATTAGAAGTAAGGCAAACGGTATAAAGAATTCATTCATTCACCACTTACTGTACAGTCCTTTGTTGGGCCCTAGCCTCTTCTTCAGTTTCGTAATCTTTTACACAGACGATAGGACTCCTTGGACGGGGGAACAGCCCGTCGCACGGCCTCTGCCTAAACACAGGACAACACAAACACAGAATAAACATATATAGGCATTCATGCCTTGATTGGGATTCGAACGCACGATCCCAGCGTTCGAGCTAGCGAAGACAGGGAATAATGAATATTTTATTCATATATCCGCACCACTACTTTCTTCGGTCGGATTATTCTTCTGTACTGAGGATGGAGGTAGTAGTCTCCCCCGAAATATTAACAACCTATCCGACTACACGACGTCACATCTTCATAGTCACAGCGATGGGAACCTCAAATATCGCATAATTATTTTATGTGTAATTTCTATTTTTCAGTGTGTTCTCTGTTAAATGTTTTCCATAACGTCATGTGATCTGTATTTATATTATGACTTTAATTACATACTAATTCAAATATTAACTTAAATTTAATGAAGCAGAGTAATTACGGCGGTTAGTGTAGTGCACATTGAATATGGATCATTCCCGTTCAATTCATTTCCGTGAATTCGTTCTTTATTTTGTGCCGCCTACCTCTGCTATTCGGGATATTTTGTTTTATAATTAATATTTTATAATTTACTATCATTGGCAGTAGTAGTAGCAATAGTTGTGGGTGGCTCTGTATGTGTGTGTGAATATGTACGATAAAGTTATTATTTTTATGGCTTTATTCCAGTCTGGCGAACACATTACAAGTAGCTATATACAGTAAGGTACCTTTAGGGAGTCTGTGTATTAGGAAACGAATTGCAATAACTACGAAGAAAAATGTATTGCAACTTCTGGAACGGCTGTTAACCCACATAGAAGATAGCATATTCGAGATAAAACAGGTGACTAATGGTGTGATGTAGACAAAGTGAACTTTGGTTTATAATGCTGGCTGATCTCTTCTATTCTTGTTTCCTGAAAACAAGAAAGACTAACATGGCTATTTGTGTCTGTCACTAGCAACTTCGGAATCAATGCTGTAGTCTCTGCCATCTAGGAGAGTAATGCAAACCCTCAGGGCAAATGCGAAATTTAACTGGCGATTCATTTCGTATTTGATTCTATCGAGTTGGAGATGTGCATGCTACACAAACCGCATCATCGAGTGGTTAGAACCCGTTTCTTAGTCTGTGGTTCCTGGCTACGATTTCATCCCTGGAGACGGGCAGTTGTCACTGACGTTGCCGTTGTTCTTCTCCCTTCCCGCAGACATATGCTTGAAATAGGCCACGATCATTTTGTCTTTGGGACTCTCCAGAGTTAGATTTTGAACCTGCAGGCCAATCCGGATTGAGGTTTTATACTATCTTGTGATATTTTTACCCAGGAATTAGCCACCACTGTTTCCTTCCGTATACTTCCTGTCTCTTTGCGCACAATCTATCTCGCGTTCGATGTCGTATAAATTACACGCCTAAGAACGCCTCGTTAATTAAAGAACAAAACATTCTGTAACGAAACTCGAAGGTAATTTTAATATGTATTTCTAATTCCAGGAATGTGCATTGAAAGGTACTTTTGTTTTTATTATCTCAGAATCTGGCTTACAACCCGCCTGTTTTCTTTCTTATTGACAAAGAATTAAAAAGGAGGGCCCCACTGTAGCTTCCTAGTGCATTGGGTTCAAACCGATTTTAATTAAAATTGGGCTGATTGTTCAAAGCTCTCTATACGTTGAGAGACATATAGTAGTATGATTCGATATCAAGCAGGAGATTTCCAGTGTATAACTGGGATCATCGCGTAGTCGAATAAAAATGTTGAAGCTATTAATATGAAAAGATAAGTTATAACAAAAGTAGCATTTGTGACTCTTGTTAAAGGAATGTATGTATTCAACTGCAAAATGATTGATCTAATTTGGGACTAGTTTAATAGTTGGACTACTCGTACTTGTGATCTGGTTCTTATTATGAAGCTGACTGTGATTTAAACGGTGAAATACGTTCATATCAATGTATATATCGATCGATAAACTGAAAAGTGACGCAAGCAGAAACAGTGAAAGCCATATTTTATAATGTGATATCACTTCCAAATCTTTTAAATGGAACTGAGTCACCACTCATAGAGCTGAGCCCTCCTTGAGAGGCCGCCAGTTATGCAGCTACTTAAGAGCTTGCCAGCATTTTATGGAACATAAAGGTTCATTACCATGTTCACAACAGTCCTCTACTGGTCCCTATCCTGAGCCAGATCAATCCAGTACATACCATCCCATCCTATATCTCTAAGATCCATTTTAATAATGTCCACCCACCTACGCCTTGGTCTTCCCAGTGGTATCTTTTCTTCTGACTTTCCTACCAATATCCTATATACATTCCTCGTCTCCCCCATTCATGCTACTTGCCTTGTCCACCTCATCCTCCTTGACTTGATCATTCTAATTATACTTGTAGAAGACTACAAGTTATGAAGCACCTCATTATGAAGTTTTCTCGAACCTCCTGTCATTTCATCTCTCTTTGATCCGAATATTATCCTCAACACCTTGTTCTCAAACACCCTCAGTCTATGTTCCTCCCCTTAATGTTAGAGACCAAGTTTCACACCCATACAGGCATAATAAATTATATGTTTGAGATGGGTAAAAGGAGGTGCTACATTAGATAAAATATAAAATACATATATATATATAGTACAATATGTGTGCGTGTGTGTGTGTGTGTGTGTGTAAGGGAGGAAATGAGTGTGTATTTGATAAATAAAAAAGTAGAAGGTTAAGAAGACAAATGAAAAATCAACATCAAGAAAACAGAGAGTAAACTTGTGAAACAAAGCAGTATGTTGGAAGGGCACTAAAGGATTGTGTAAAATTGGACAGACCTATGCTAATCCATGGAGAGCAAATAGTAAGATTCAATTTAGGATACCCGTGATTGAGAATAGATGTTGGTTGAGTTGACGCAGAGGAGAAGGGAGCTTCCTTGAAGTTTGCCACGTGCCCGATTTGGATGCAGGCCACAGACTATTAATTGTGTCACGGTGCGTAATTGATTTTAAATAGGAAACGTGCTTGGTGAGTTAATAGAAAATGTTCCGTATAAAGTTCTTCAAGGAAGAATGAAAATGCTGAAGTGCCAAGCTGTATCGCCTAGACATATTCCTCAAAATTATTTTATATTCCGCAGTAGAGCAACTTTTAAACTTTATATCACGTAATTTAATAAAAGTTACTACAGGAATATCCGTTAAAATTCAGCTCGACATGTTACAACTCTCTTCTGTGGCCATGGTTTCCACACATCATCCTGCAATTCATCCGCTCTTATACGTTCTAGCCCTCGAGCGATAATCTGAAATCACGATTTCACTGTATGTGTGTGCTGTGTTCTGGAAGGACAACTCGAACAGCTGTCACATATCTCATAGGGCGATGTTATATCAATTTCGAGCGGTAGTGGAGTGATAATTAGCAGGGAAACCCCCAATAAACCCGGAGAGTAATCTGCTACAGTCCATTCTGTCCACGGATCTCACATGATTTCATTGCTGATGGAACCCGAGGCTCCGTTGTTGGAAACCACCGCCTAACCGCTATATGGCACGGATATGTATGTCACAGGAGAAAAGTAGTCCATCGGTCATTATAAGCGAAAAAGAAATGTATCATGTGTCTTATTCCCAACGGTGTCCGAGATACAGCTATTTTTCTGTACAGTACCAAAATTGCTGATAAGAGATATATACTACGTACTGTTTCTAATGCAAGTATTTACTCGTATTATTCAAATGACAATGTTGGTATAGCTTACCTAGAATAATACATTTTCGAAAATTCCGCCGTCAATATCAATGCACTTTGTAACTCGTGTGAGGACATGGCGTGTTGCTCGTCTATACAGTGTACAGTGTACTGTACAGTGAAATAGCTCTATCTCGGAAACAGTTCGGAATAGGACATATATATATATGTGTGTGTGTGTGTGTGTGTGTATGTGTGGGTGCATGTGGGTGCGTGCGTGTGTTTTGGTTAAGTAAATGGCTTCTTAAGTACATAATGACGACCTTAACTGAAAATTAGATGTACCACTGTAAGGTTTTCTCTTTCGTTCTCCTGTGTATTTATTCTGCAGACTGAAATCGCTTTAGTTCACTCGCTCACTCACTCACGGAGCTGAGCCCTTCTTGAGAAGCCGCCAACTGTGCAGCTACTGAAGAATTTCCCAGCATTTTGTGGAAGCCGAAGGTTCATTACCGAGTTCACAAGAGCCCTCCACTGGTCCCTATCCTGAGCCACATCTATCCATCCATACCATCCCATCTTATCTCTCTGTGATCAATTTTAATATTGTCCAGCCACCTACGTCTTGGTTTTCCTAGTGGTTTCCTTCCTTCTGAATTTGCCACCAATATCCCATTTAATACCTCTTCTCTCCCATTAAAATCTTTAATTTTATCTACTACCTTTTGTTCGATATTTCAAAAAGTCTTTACAAACCGCCTGCAACGGAGTAATTAGATTACACGCACAACTGTCAAGTCGGAGAAGTTGCCGTATGAGTACGGCGAACTAACATCCCACATGATAGGTACTTAATTATATACAACCTGACAGAATGTCGGAGGCTATTACATTTTTTTCCTTTGCACTACAACCCCAGCGGGCCTAGGCCTACCTTCATGAACTTCTCCGTTCACTTCGGTTTTTATAGATCTTAAACTTTCGGTAGGACTCCTTGGGCGGGTGATCAGCTCGTTGCAAGGCCTCTACCTGTACACAAACACAGAAAAACGCACACAAACATCCATGCCCTGACTGGGATTCGAACCCACGATCCCGGCTTCCGAGCGAGCGAAGACAGTGTATGCCTTAGACAGCTCGGCTACCTTGGCCGGCTATTACATTTTTTAACAAGTGAAAATATTTCCACCTTACGTAACAATGATATGCCGTGAGCCGTTGATGAGAAAGTCAAGTTCGAGCTGAGGTCTGTGAATTACATTACACCCGAAACAAAATTGAAATTCGCCTTATGAGTACAGTCGTCGGGGATGAGGCCGTGTATTTTCGTAGATATTCAGTATCGTGGCATATAGACCCGTTGCTAGGCAGCGACCTCGGAATAAGCAGCTATAAAATCGCCATTGCTGTTCGAGATGCTCTCAGTAATACCTATCAAAGACATTGATAGGTAGAGGAGGAGAATTTGTATTGCCTCCACGCTCGCCATATTTTGAATCTCCTGTATTTTTACCTGTGGGGACACGCGAACACCCTTATGTATGCAGCTCCTATATCCTATATGCATTCATCTTCTCCCCCATTCGTGCTACATGCCCTGCCCATCTCATCCTCCTTCATTTAATCATATACTTGGCGAAGAATACAAGTTAATGAAACTCCTTATCATGCAGTTTTCTCCAGTCTGCCTCACTTCGTCTCTCTCCAGCCCAAATATTCTCAGCACCCTGTTCTCAAACACCCTGTCTACTCTTACAGCTATAACTCACAAACTAAATCTTTCCTGACATATGTTCCGATAGACATGTTCCTTGAACGTCATTTTCGGCTGCAATGTTTCATTATGAGCACGTACTTGAATTTGTTTCGCAGTGCTGTTCGACCATATCACCGAAACTTTTACGTGTCCCGAAACTTGCGGTTGGATATGTAGGCTTACAATGTAATACTATGCACAGATTATTAAAAAGTGGGGAACATGTAAAATAATATCTCAACTCACGTTAAAGTTGAAAGGTCAGGTTCACCATGGTTCGTACAAACGAAAGGTACAGTATTGTGTTACTAATTCAGGAGCTCAGAAAAAATCTATACCTGTTTAATATGCAATACGCTTCACAAGAAAGAGAAATGTAGTGGAATTTTAACGGCAACAAAGAGTTTTGCCTTTTAATTCATCGCACCTCCGCTTGAATTTCATTTCAGATGTTTTAAATGTGTTTGGAATAAAACTACGTAGAGAGTTGTAAAGACCAAACAGGATGGTTCTGCATTCATGTGTGTGTTGTAGGGATGGACAGACACAGTAATGTGCTATTTGTATGTAATTCTCACATAATACTGAACACACGAATGTAATACTACGTAGGATATAACGAACAACACATATTTGAAAGGCCAGATTGAAGTTTTTTATTCACAAGTTATTATAAATGTAAAAAGTAAAGCTAAAGTTATCCCTGTGCTTAACTACCGTATTCATTTAATCATATACCGCGTGCATGTATAGGCCGCAGCACAATTTTCAGACAGAAATTATAGAAAAAATAATTTTCTTGGAATATTATTTCAGGAGTAGAACACTCTGTATTACTAATTATGAATATAATTTTTTTTAATGAAGTGTGATTTCGAATATTTCGAATATAAGCCGCACCCCAGTTTTCGTCTTGAATTTTTGGCAAAAAATGTGCGGCCTATACATGCGTAAATACGGTAATTAAGTGCTACGCCATGAAGGCGTATCGGGGAGTGGATGTATAGATGTGTACTAAAAAAAGATGTGTAAAAAAAAAGGAAGAGACTAGTCTCTTCTTTTCCGGTTTCGCAACTAAAATGTATGAATTTCCCATCTTGCCTGTGTGTGTCACAGGTTCCGTACACGTCACACGCTTCATTTGACCACCCTAATGAGCATTGTGTAGTGTGTGCGCGTGCGTGGTAAATTCTGTTCCCCACATAACACAAACATTAACTGTGCCTTATATTCACAAACATTTAACTGTTACTGGTTATCTAAAACATTTGTGAGGTTACGTCATTCATTAAGTAGGCAACATTACCGAAGCGATATCCTATGTTCCGAACGAAATCCCTGATTTGGTGAGTCTAGTTCCCACGGCATGCTTAAAATAGAAACTAGTAACGTTCAAATGATGATATAACGATCTATATCACTATCTGATGGTGACTCGCCCTCGGAGGTTTCCTAGAGGATATAACAGAAGACAGTCAAGCAGTCGGATGCATGTGACGAAACAGATGATACCGACAACTAAAGTGACGACGATTTACGTAAACACGTGACTCATCATGTGTTAAACTGATAAAAGCTGTCATTGCTTTCAATTAATTAAGCACTATTCCATGAAGATGTATGGAGAAGTGGAAAAAAAGCTCCATCATTTTTACTTCGGCACTAAGCGGGGGTGGATGGTTAGCTTAACGTTCCTGCCGCTTTACCCCTGGGGATAGAGCCCCCGGTACCCATTGGATAGAATTCTGGGTGAGCCCCAGAGCTGGTCTTGGTACTGAGAAGTATTGAGAAATAATTTTACCCTTCCGTGAATCGAACCCCGACCGTCGCTGTACAGACTGAGCTATCCAGGATCTTGATTTACAATGTGTAAAATTTTAACGAGTTAAATAAAAAGTTTGATGAAAAAATTCAGACAGTGTTTTGATATATCTAAATTTGTTGAAAATATTTTAAAATTATTGTATGCTTAGTACACATCTATACATCCACTCCCCCATACTAGGTGTATATTGGATTATAATATTAAAATGAATCTTAAGGAAGTTAATTGTGAGTACTGGTTCAGTTCATCTGGCTCAGGTAGAGTCCAGTGACGGATTTTGTGAAGAGAGAATGCAACTTCGGTACGCAATTTCTTGACCAGCTAAGTTACTATCAGCTTCAGAAATAACAATTTCCTAGAGACTTAACTATATCTAGAAAGAAGGGGATCAATGAAAGAGTTGTCCAAGCTCAACTCATTTTTATCGGTCAGTCAGTCCATCTTGGTGTCGATCTCGTCTTGGGTCTGTTGGCCACACTCTTCAGTTTGTCTTCATTTGCGTTGTGATGTCCTCTCTAACGGGAATGTGGCTTGTAGTATTGTCATCAATATGAAGACGTCTGCCTTCTGGTATATAACACCACATAGCCCGTTGGAACTGCGTTATATCCCAGAAGAGAGTACCCTTCATGACTACCGATGTAAGAACATATAATCCTACATTGTCAAGAATATGTTTACAGTTCTTCTTACATGTATGCGTTATACATATTTACAGATTATTTACAATTGTATAGGCAATCTGCATGCAATTCATGAGTTATCCAAACTCTGTCAGTCCAGGCTTTATACAGCAGATTATGCCATACGCACTTCATGTTATAACCGTAACTTAATCGTTTGAACGGTTATATTCTTTAAGATTTTTTTCCTCCGAGATGTAAAGCCTTGCAGTTTCGTATTTAAGTACTAACGTTTCGGAGGAACCTGGCGCCTCCGTCATCAGGATATGAATGTTGGTATCAATCTAACAAACTGCACGTCGTAGCATCCAAGAAGACAGCAATTATCACAGTCACCATAGTCAGAACCTAAAATTTTAAGGTTCCTAGCTTGACCGTCGCCAGGTTTAAGCCTCTTACATTTTGTAAACGACTTATATATCCGGTATAGAAAACCGAAATTAACGGCTGTGGAAATTCATTGCGCTGACCACGCGACACCCTCTTTCCGCTAAAGTTGGCACTATCTTCGCCGACAAGCGGCGGTCGCTCGATCGGCATAGTTCGCTTGCGGACTAAAAGCACGGAGTTTGTTTTTTATGTATCTTGAGGCTTACTTCGTATATCCCACACCTGGATCCATTTGAAGAATATCCTATATTTAAAACGAAAACTGTTCGTGTGCACAAGCGGGCATCGCTTGCGTAGAAGTAAAAATTAATGGATTATTATCCTCGATACTCAGTAGTGTTGAGCACTTAGCTTCAAGCGTCGTTCGTCTTATCCTCCGAGGAACGGTTGTCGAGCTATAAATTTGACAGGGGACTGACTGGATTCTATGGTCGCTCTAAAGGATATACTTATGATGACATAGGATTACAACTCTCTTGTCGGAGACTGGATACACTGACCGCCCAATTTTAACGTACTGACTCAATCAATACAGCTCATGAAAGTAACTTACAAGAATTAGTGTACGTGTCATTCGATATTTTCGTTCTTTGTTGATTTTTTTTTTTCGTTTGCCGCTAGAGCCCCAATTTTGGCTTTGGCCTACCTACATGAATCTCTCCGTTTACTTGATCATAGACATTCAGTAGAATTCCTTGAGCGGGTGATCAGCTCGTCGCAAGGCCTCTACCTCTACACAAACACAGGAAATCGCACACCAACACTAAATATCCATGTCCTGAGTGGGATTCAAACCCACAATCCCGGCTTCCAAGCGAGCGAAGATAGTACGTGCCTTAGACCGCTCGGCTACCGTGAACGGCCTCTCTTGGATTAGCCTTATTTTAGACGAATCTGTTTGTTACATGTCCGCATTCCACTCATGCCTGTTCTCCCTCTGAACATGAGATGTGGGAATGCGGAGTTTGCAGAGGAAATGGGAATGATTATGATGTCCTGGGAATCACGGGCCCAATGAATGTTAATCTGAATATGTAAATAAAACACAGCGGAGCAGTAGGGCTCATGTAACCTGAAGTAAAGTAAATGTTTCTGTACAGTCATTTCTCGTTTTACACGTACATGCATTACTGCGTAAATGAATAGATACTTTTTTATTAGAAATTAAGGAAATTTGGGGAAGTTGCCTGCACTCACTAAGCCAACCCAGAAACTTATTTGAACTGTTTTCCTTAGTTTGTTATCTTATTTCAGGGATTATTTTATTTCGTATTTTGTACCATCGCTGCTCTCAGCTTGTTATCTCCAGCACCACACAATTGTCCGCCATGTTGCCTGTAAACTGGCTGTGCGATCTCTTTAACATGAAAATTAAACGGCGTAAATTTCCCGTTACTATGGAATAATCGTATTAGTGTGAGAACTATAGCGACGTAATTAAAGAAGTTGGCTCTTATGCAGAGCGCAATCGCATCAAAGTGAAAAGCAATACGACATAAATTAAGACGGAGCGTATAATATTCAGTCACGTTAAACCGGAACATGTAAAGCGAACGCAAGTAAGAGAGGTGGCTCTGTTTTGTTATATGCTGCAGAATAATCAAACAAAGCAAGTGAAGTTGTGTACCGGCAATGACAATTGGCTCTCACTCACTCACTCACTCACTCACTCATGGAGCTGAGCCCTCCTTGAGAAGCTGCCAATTGTGCAGCTACTCAAGAACTTCCCAGTATTTTATGGAACCAGAAGGTTCATTACTGTATTCACTAGAACTCTGCACTGGTCCTTATCCTGAGCCAGATCAATCCAATCCATCCCATCCTCTCTAAGATTCATTTTAATATTGTCCGTCTACCTACGTCTTGATCTTCCCAGTGGTCTCCTTCCTTCCGGCTTTCCCACCAGTTTCCTATATACATTCCTCTTCTACCAATTCGTGCTACTTGCCCTGCCCATCTGATCCTCCGTGACTTGATCATTCTAATTATACTTGGCGAAGAGTACAAGTTACGAAGCTCCTCAATATGGATTGGCTACCGTGGAAAAAATTTTGTTTGAAATTCTTGAATATAAAATATTTCCATANTGTGGTGTTAACCGACGTTTCGGAGGAACGTATCGCCTCCATCTTCAGGGTAGCACAGTCTGCTTTTACCGGTTCTCACGGTCTCTTCGCTTGCAGATTTCTTATATTTTTTCTTCTACCCTGAAGATGGAGGCGATACGTTCCTCCGAAACGTCGGTTAACACCACATATACACGGTGCCAAATCCCAGAAAACTGCTTTCTTCATAATCCCATATACTCCAGATATTCATGTGACTGCCAAGTTTATACCCTACGATCCTGGCCACAAGAACTATATAAGACAACTGATGTAGAAGCAGTAATACCCCTATCACGCACAAATGCCTTGTCACTTCTTTCAGTCGAGATGGAAACACCTGCCGCAACCAAGAACACTATGGTAAATTTATTTGTTTTTTTACACGAAAATCGGAGTCGAGTGGCTAGCGATCCGGTTACATATTCCGGAGGTTTCTTGTTCAAGTCTCGGTCAGGAGACCGGTTATTCTGACTCAGGGTTTTCGTATCTTCCTCGATCCATCGAAACAAATGCAGGGATGGTACTTTAAGTTATACAGATACAGACTTTTTCCACACCTTCTGCCATTCACTAATCATCATACAATTCGATATTATGTCATCTTAAGGCGCTGACGGCGTCTTTAAATTAGTAAATGAGTTTTATATACTTTGGTGTGTTCATATGCGCATGTAGGCATGATTCTATTCGAAAGACATTCTTTTATGGTCCCTATCGTGTCACAGGTAATCGTGATTGTTTTCGTCATTTCCTTTATGCTGTCCAATCACATCTCAAGATGCTATTTTTTAATTTATTTATTATCGTCTTAGATGTTTTCACTGGCTCTAGAGCCCACTTGGCCCCTGACCTCTGATTTTCTGTTTCATGGTCGTTTTACAGACGGTAAGACTCCTTGGACGAGTAATCAGCTCATCGCAAGGTCTCTACCTACTCAGGACAGCACAAACATAGAATAAACACACACACAAACTAAACATCCATTCGAACCCACGATCCCGGCCTCCGAGCGAGCGAAGACAATACATGCCTTGACCGCTCGCCTACCGTGACCGGCAGATGTTGTTGTTCTATAACAGAATAATCTGTGAGCCACTCTTTGGATACGCGTTCCCTTGGTTTGTAAGCCCATGATTAGAAAGAGTTGTACCTCAGATGAATTATCAGAAATTTCTGCCCGTAAGCCCGAGAAAATCAGTCTACACATAGGGTTCCATGACCAAGAAATTAACCTGTTTTCTTTTGAATACGCGCCACAGTTACGATTCTTAACGTCGAACTAGTTCGAAGTACGGTTCTTATTCTTCTTTTCCTTCCCCTACAAGGATAATGGCCATTAACTTGTTTCCGACTTAAAGATAATGTGTCTTCCCATCCAACTATGGGTCGCCTGATATTTCGGTGACCTTTAGGTTTATAATTGGAATAGCTTTGGGAGTCTATTTGTTGTCACTCTTAAAACCCAGTGGGCCCAATCGATAGAGCTAGTCCGTATCTCAGGACAGGACGGTGCTTTAAATAGAAATACGACGATAGATAATGTGCAGAAACATAATGTTTGTATTAATGTTCCATCGTTACAAACGTTTAGATTTTATTGTAATATGAATGTTTAATCTTAAATTAAAATTTAATCTACATATAGAATTAAATGGGATCCTACACACGCAAGGTTAAGTAGCATTGTAGTTTATGTATCCTCAAGATCACCTTATGATGGCCTATACGGGGAGGAGCGTGCTACGAACTGAACAATAAAACAATTTGTGTTGCCGCAAAACGTCTGTTTCTATTTAAGCACCACAAACAGAATCATTTATTAACATGTCGAAATTGTACTCGAGAGTCACCTGGTTTATACGCGTCCAGATCATGTGCTATCCTGACTAATGACCTTTACTTGGGTTCATGAACCTCTCCTAGGTAAAGCTGTGATGTTGCTTTGAAACAGACCACGAGCTATACCTTTCAGTTTCTCATGGCTCATGATTTATGACGATGTTTCCATCCCATTTACTGCTGTATACATTCTGCCATTGTAACACCGTTTAATAATCAAAGGTTAATTATCTATGCAATAATGATGTAAAACGTGTGAAGAATGCTTCATTCCGGGACATGACGCCGTGTATTCTGGTAGATCATTACCAGTGTTTCGGAGAATCCTGCTGCCTTCATTCTCAGTGCGAAAGAGTATACTCCAACCCTTTTTTTTTCTGAAGACGGAGACAACCTTCAAACGTTGGTAATGGTCTACCAGACTACACGATGTCACATCCAAGAAGAAAGTAATGCTCGTAATTACCGCTGTCAGAACCTTAAGTGTCTCATTTGACTTGGTTCATCCTGGTCCGTCAAATTAGTAATAGTATAAAAGATTATTGCCGGTCACGGTAGCCGAGCGGTCTAAGGCATGCACTGTCTTCGCTCGCTCGGAAGCCGG
Source organism: Cryptotermes secundus (assembly GCF_002891405.2). Classification (NCBI taxonomy): domain Eukaryota; kingdom Metazoa; phylum Arthropoda; class Insecta; order Blattodea; family Kalotermitidae; genus Cryptotermes; species Cryptotermes secundus. Next base: position 295,559 of record NW_019721764.1, on the reverse strand, counting down.
GATCGTGGGTTCGAATCCCACTCAAGGCATGGATGTTTGTGTACATTTTTCTGTGTTTGTCTGCAGGTAGAGGCCTTGCGACGAGCTTATCACTCGCCCAAGGGGTCCTACCGTATGTGTAAGATCTAGAAAAACCGAAGTGAACGGAGTTCGTGGAGGTAGGCCTAGGCCCACTGGGGCTGTAGTGCCAAGGGAAAAAAATGACGTGTCTTAAGTATAACACATATTTTAGGCAAATTTATAAGAGATTTAATAATTTAGTTTTTAGAAAGTTTTGTTTCATTTCTAAATCGACGTGTTTGTGCGTTTGTAATGAATACTGCGAGACACAGGCAGTAACTAATGATCTGCAACGAATTACATTTACACCCACAAAAGCCGCCATTAATTAGCAACATTTGTAGTGTCTCTACACAGGGCTCAGATGGGGGATGACACTTTTATGACGTAACCTGGCTATCATGATACATAATTCCTCTTATTTGAAAACAAGTTGATTGTCAGCTAGACCGTAAATAATAAAGTAAACCTTTGTGTATGGATAATTCGTTTATACGTATATAACCTGAACTACATAAGCTTTTGTCATTAGTTGATAAATAGATTTATGATTAATTACGTTATCTGTTTATTTCATGTTACGGAGGTTAGGTTTCGATCCCTGTTGGCGCCAAAGGATATTGACCTGAGAATGTCGCAAAAACAAATGCAACTCTATTATTTGCCGCTTCTCGGAATATTCCAGTAGGGAGTTGTCACATTCGTGTTTTTCATACCGTAACGGATTTGACCAACGCGTTGCCAGGCAGTAGCTCTATAAACACGGTATATTACGCAACTATAGAAGCTGTATCTCAGTGAACGGATGTTTATAGCTCGTTGCTAGGCATCATTCAGCGCGCCAATGGACTGGTGAGGTAACTGTCATGTGACTCGTTTTCTCTGCTGTCTTGCTTATGCAGCAGTATAACTGTGATTTCTGTGTGGTCCGTGCTGCGGCTATGTAACGAGAAGTGTGAGCCGAAATTTCAGAGCGAATTGGAACTAAAAGTGTCAGTGAGTGTGAGTGACAGAGTTCTGAGTTCTCGGTAGGAGACAGCAACGGAAAGCAGAAAGTAACAGTACTTCATTAATTAACATGACGAGCTACCGACTGGTTGCCCAGGGTTCGATACTTTGAAGGGTCTTTGTGATTTCTCTCTTCAGTACCACCTCCAAATGGTTTCGATAATTAAAACAAATCGAGAATTGACGTCTCTTCTACTGGATTAATGACGATCCTAGCGTGAAGCTAAACACTCCCTTACATTCACATTATAGTCTTCTCGGTTGTGACAGCACGTAGTCTTGTAGGATACAGATGATTCGGAGTAACATGCTGCTTCTTTCTTCGGTGTTGAAACCCATGGGCCCAAGAATTGTCTCAGCTATAAGGGTCAGTATCCGGCTACAAGACTACATGGTGTCACAATCCATTATACCACACCCTGAGCAATTACCGCCATAAAAACCTCAAAACTAATATTCCTATCTCTTGGAGAGAAAGCCATCCTCCTGTGTGCATTCTTCATGTACTGCGTGGTAATGGCTTGTGTTTATTTTGCGTTCTGAATACAGAACCTAACTCTATGTAGCCCAGATCTCTGTATCGTGAATAGCTCGGCTAGTGACTGCAATTTTTATGTAATGTTTGAGTATCATTCGCCGTTTCATGTGTGAATTCTGCATGTAAATCGGTTTCCCGATAACCTTACAAAACATTCGGCTATACATATGAGTCTTATACAGACATACATTCAGATAAATAACTAAATAAATAAATAGGAAGGCAACAGAATATAAAACGCCGATATTTTAGAAGTAACTACGCAACTCTATAGGCTTCTTCTTTTAGCATTGTTGCTAGTGGAAGGAAGAAATTTAGTTACCGAGACCTGTTCTTCATGCGCCGGTCTCGGTGGCCGAGCGGTCTAAGGCACGTACTGTCTTCGCTCGCTCGAAAGCCAGGATCGTGGGTTCGAATCCCACACAAGGCATGGATGTTTGGTGTGTATATAAGTTTATTCTGTGTTTATGTTGTCCTGTGGTTAGGTAGAGGCCTTGCGACGAGCTGATCACCCGTCTAAGGAATCCTACCATCTGTAAAATGATCATGAAACTGAGAAATCAGCCCTGTGCTCCAAAGTGGGAGCAAGAGGAGAGAGAAAGTACTTCATGCAGTGACATACATCCTGTAACCAAGTTTAATTCAAGACAGCGTTAAGAAACCTGCCATTGACATTAGAACGGGTACATCTCACAGTGAGCAGGAGAGAAGGCGACTTTTCCATATTATTATTATTTTTTTAATCCTGGTATAAAACAGAGAATATGAAAGTTAAATATCGATAAAATATCCCTATCGAAATTGTATCTATTTATCAACATCAATTAGCATATTTTTCGCCAATTATTTTGTTACCTCCAACCGTGTAGATGAAGACTCCGTAACAACGGTTGTTGAAAGACGTTACAAATATTTTCGTCTTTTGGAGGGTGGGGGAAATGTAGGGTGTTCTGTTCAGACGTGGAATGGAAAAGAAATCTCTCTAGTTAAGGGGGATGGGTGGATTGGGGGAGGGGGGTGTTATAACAAGAGGACACGTGTCTGTCTTTTGACAGCCGGACTCCCTATTATGTCCTTCAGAAAACTCTGCTCCCTGAGCCGGCAATGTTATTCCATAGGCCGTATTCTTTATCGTCCCTCTATTTGCTTCATAAGAGTTATATTTGTTTCTCATAAAATATAATAAAATGTTGCTCGAATAAAGACATCAAGGTTTTTGCCCAGGAAAGAAAAACAATATACGTAGGAATTGGGCGTGTCCCACAGGCACCAACGCAAGTTTCATTCCAATAGAGTAGTCAGTTAAAAGTACCCTTCACGATTCTCCAGACCAGTAATGAAGAAAGGATTCATAGTGATAAAACAGGATTAGCAAATTGTGTTCTAGCAGAATACATATATTTTTCAAACTTTCTTTCGCCAATTTTATATACTATATTATCACGGATATTAATTTATTCTGGATAGAATTGCTCTCTTGTAAACGCACCGCAGCCGTAAATTATTTATTACATTTCAGCAAACACTGGGCATGAAATATCTTCTCTTACACTACGATAAGAACACACGTTGATTGTGAAGAGCTCTGTCTTCTGTTATGTAACGCCGTGTAGTCCACTAAACGTATCAAACAAGCAGACCTATGCTTTCTGCCTGCTTCATGCCTGGCTTGAACTTCGGCCCTGAAAACATCATCTGAAACATTTGTTGGCTTCCACCGGAATTTACTGCATTATGTCCCAGAAGATGGTACTTACAGTCACTGCCGTGGAAGCCTCGTGTTATTGCGTTTGAGAATAGGGTGCTGAGAAGAATTTTTGGGCCTAAGAGGGTGGGAGGTAACAGGAGGCAGGAGAGAATTACGTAAAGAGGAACCATGCTACTTTACTTGTCCCTGAATATTATTATGACGAACATATCAGAGAGAGAAAGATGGACGGGGTATGTAGCACACATTGGAAAGATGAGGAATTCATACACATTGGTCGTAAAGCCTGAAAGAACGATACTGCTTGAAGGACCTAGGCATGGATGGGAAGACGATATTAAAATGGATCTTCAGGAAATAGGGTGAAAGAATTTGAGCTCGATGTTTTGGCTCAGTATCATTAAGCGCCGCATGTTGCTAGGCTCTTGGTTTCTCCGAAGATGCTTCGCTCCATGCAGTTACTTTTATCCTGTGTTTATTATGTAAAAACTACTTCAGATAATATTTCAACTATTAACAAATAAATTTATGCGGTGTATGAATAATTTGTATAAGACGAACAGTTTTTTCAAAAAGTCAGCAACATCAACAGGAATGTCATGTAAGGTACGAATTATGTTCGTCTAACATGAATTTTATTTTATTTTAGATTTTCTTGTTGCTGATATGTGGGTGAAATGCTTCCTTCAAAGAGACGTAATTGTGAAAAATAAAATGTATGAAATTCACCTGCAGTAGAGAGAGAATTGAGACTTCATACCTATGAAATACTCGTTCCTGTTGCTTCATATCTTGAAAAAGAATTTCTTTTCAAGCCTGTTACTTTCGGCCATCAATGTTATTTCTCTTTTACCTGCCAAATGGAGTTACTTGACATTATTAAAGTAACGTTTTTTAAATAATATAACATCTGGTTTCATGGTATGAAACACTCGGTCAGTAGGCCAAGAAATTCCAATCAACTTTTTGAAACCTAAAATTTATCTGAATAATGTTTAAAATCAGTATTTACCGCCCAGAAAACACACCAGTCTTCATTGCAAACACCGATATATTAATAATGTTTAAAGAAATAATCACTGTTTCCTTACAGTGTCATACAAAGTCCCATAGATATAATTTTTTATTTTGAGGAAATACAGAATTATTTAAAATGTTAAAGCACGGAACATGTATGGTAAACGTATTACTATAAAGGTTAAATCGAACCCAGAAGTTTGTCACCGTCATTACAACAAATCACCAGGAGACGAAATTCTGAGACATTGAACTCAGTATTCTCATAACCGGTTTCCAAGAGATCCATTTTAATATTGTTTTATGATCTATTTCTACATCTCATAAGCATTTTTTCCACGAAGTAAGCTCTGAAGTTCTCACGGCGGTGAATGTGGAGATTACTAATTACTGGGGTGTGACGCCGTGTAGTCTTGTGGTTTAATGCCGATAATTCGGAACAACCCGCTGTCTCTATCTTCATGGTAGAACGTGAAGGTAGGAAATGAACATGGAGGCAGTAGGTTCCTCTTAAACGACGATATTTCTTTACCAGATATCACGGCGCCACGTCCTAGAAGAAATTAATTTTGTTTTCTTCCACTAAGTTTTCTAAACAAAAATGTTGTAAAAAATTCCTTTTTCCCGCATTTATACGTATCTCTTCCTGCGGTTTGTCACACAGAAAACATTAATAGAATCATATTAGTTCTGAAGCTCCTCCTTAAGTAATTGTCTCTCTTTCTCTCATAGAAAATGTATCCGTAGCTTTTATTTTCTAGCATTCTATATCTGTGCATTTTTTCCACAGAATGTGAGAACAAGACACTTCACTTACATCAGGGCTTTACGATCCTTCGTCTGCTTTATGACAGATGCCCATTTTTCTTTATTAGTCGCATTTTCCTTCCATTTCTTCAATTTGAGCCCAAGTAAGCCATTCTCTACATCTTTCAGCCATCTCGGTCTGGGTCTTCCCATTTTTCTTCCAAACTCTCCAGTACTTCGGAAACTTTTCTTAGCTGTCTTTGTTTGTTGCTTTCCAATCACATTCCTCAGTCTGTCCAACCCTGTGTATTTAATTTCCGCTAGGTACATACGTCGCTTTGTCTTCTTGTGTGGCACAAATATGCCGTTCGTTCTGCACACAAACACTGGAACCACTGGGCAGCTAATGTCAATATTTTGAATGTCAGAGGTGTTTTTTGAGCTGCTCACACTTCGATAATCACGTCTGTTTCATCACTCATTGATGTAAACAGGCCACATTCTGTGAGTCCTCATATGATCCATAGAAAAATATTGTTGATCCTTGTACTAATCAAAATGGCGTGCTACTCTATATAAATGAGAAATGTAAACGAATTATGGTTCTTAGCCTACTTTCCTTATTTTGGAAAAATAAAATTAAGCCTATGAGATCACCATGCTCTCTGTGAATTTCACCCTATTAATTTTTAAATAATATGTGGGCTCTGCAGTTCATGATGAATCTTATCTATGTTTTTCAGTTTCTTAATCATATAGACAATCGGTAGGACTCCCTGGGTGGGCATCAGCCGGCAACGGTTCTGTAAAAACGTTATCGGGCAACGAATACTCACACAACAATAGAAGAATTGTTGGAGGCGTCGTTTTATATGCGGTCCCTATCGTATCAGAGGAAAGTAGGCTTTTAGGCCTTCCTAGGACTTCTTGTTTTTGTGAGATTGGACAAGCAGATGAAACTTTTTTGCCAGTAACCTTGCTACGACCGTGTGCTTTATTGATATTTTTGCCTTCGCAGTGAGATTAAGAGAAACAGTGGATGAATAAATAAGTTTGCATAACTATGATGTCATTTAAAATTACTCGTTTATATTAAATATAGATGGCAAAATGTCGTACTTTTACAAGTAAATTGACTTCTTTGAAAATATTTTTATTTCATTAAAATGTTGTATAATATGCTATACAAAATATATTCTGCTTACTTTGCTCTTTCATGATTTCTTTTATCAAAAATTGAAAGAAGCTATTTCTTGACTAGCAATTTTGCAGAATGTCTTTCTTCGTAAACAAATTTGTTTTTATGTCATTTTCTAGTTTATGCTTGCAATTCTGTTGACTTCCTTTGTGTGTCTCTCTTTTCAGATACGTGTTTTAAAATTTATTATTAAAAATTTTCTGAGAATACAGCATTTCGAACCCGGTAACTGCCTGAACAATAGAGACGCGACTTAAACATCTGAAGCACTCCGAATGTACTTAGGACATGCATGCTTTCTGCCCACACGATTTAAGCAGTTGTTGAGCCTGCCCTGTTTTGGGGGCTATTTTACGTCGCAGTATCGAGACTGCATAGCGCTGAATGTTAAGACGATTGATAGATAATAAATTGGAGACAATTTGGAAGGAAGTGGTCGTGGCTTAATCGAGGTATCATCCTTGCATTTGCCTGGAGAGACTGAGGAAAACAACAAACACCCGCAGTTATGAAAGCCGGTGTCCCGACATACTTTCGAACAGTGTACCTCCCGCACACGGGTGTAGAGCATTACAGCTATTCCAACCTGCCTACTACTCTGATTTCGTTAGCTTGATCTGACGGCTCGTCGTCAGCATAACAACTAGTATTTTTCCTGGTGAATTACACTTTCAGGAAAATTTATTATGTTTGTATTGAGGTATTTCTCTTCTCGTCTGCTGCCTAAACTCGTCAAAATTAGAATATGGAAACTATAATTTCCTTTTTAGTTTCGTACTTGTGTGGAACTTGGTCTCTGGCATTAAGGGAAGGACATAGACTGGGAGTGTTTGAGAACAGGGTGTTGAGGAGAATATTGGGACCGTAGAGAGATGTACTACATAATGAGGAGCTTCATAACTTGTACTCTTCGCCGAGTATAATTAGAATTATCAAGTCAAGGAGGATGCCATGGGCAGGGTATGCAGCATGCATCGGGGGGAATAGGAATGCATGTAGGATTTAGAAGGGAAAAGAAAATGATAAAATGAATCTTAGAGGGATAGTATGGACTTGATTTATCTGGCTCTGGGTAAGGACCAGTGGAGGACTCTTGTGAACACGGTAATGAACCTTGGGGTTCCATAAAGTGCTGGGAAACTCTTGAGTGCTGAGCGACTCTCAGCTTCTCAAGAAGGACTCAGCTCCACGGAGTTAGTTAGTTGTATTGAGGTGTTCTAAGTGATGGCATAGTCTAGTTCTCTAGGTAAGTACCATCGAGGGACACACTGCCTCCATTTCTAAGCTTCTGTTAAGATGAAGGCAACAGTATTTTCCGAGACGTTCTGCCCCCCCCTCCAGTCACCATGGTGCCATGGCCCATTAGACCTCAATATGAATATTTGCTGCTGTTAAAATCTCTCGTTTCATTGCGAAGCACGTCCATCTTCTTCAGTATTTACTTTGCGTTAAGACCTCATCAGTTACGGTGTATATCCTCTTTATGTAATTTTATTTCAAATTAAATTTATAGTTTATATAACGACACGAAAGATAGAGGGGCGGATAGACGTGACCAGAAGACGAGGAAGAAGAAGACGTAAGAAGATACTGGATGACCTTGGGGACAGAAGAGGATATTTTCATTTGAAGGAGAAAGCTCTAGATCGCATCAAGTGGTGGAACTGTTTTGGAAGAGACTGTGGACCTGTCGTCTTGACAGATTACTGATGAATGAATGAAATATCGATCCTCTCCATAGCCCAGTCTGTGTAGCGTGACAGTTAATGATGGATTTGAATGATATGGAAGGAAGCGTTCGCGGCATGATTTCGGCCTGGAGGGACTGAGATGTACCACGAAAAACCCGTAAGAATAACCAGTGTCCATACCGAGAATCAGCCCCCTTCATTGCCGTATAGAACCTCACAAGTATCACCATAATTATATACAGTTCTAATATATTCAGTACAGCTCAGTCGGTATATTGAGTTAGTATGGACTGGACTATCGGGATTCGATTTCCGGCCGGAAATTTTCTTTTCGCCTCCGAGGCCCACCCAGCCTCATCTTCAATGAAACTCTGTGCTTCGGGGGTCCGAGGCCGTGCATTGACCTCCACCTAGTACCAAAGCTTAAGAATACATGGTGCTGTGCCTCTGCTCCTCCATACGCACGGGAGGTCGGTGGGGCAGATATAACTTCTTGATGATTATGCCCTTCTGAAATGTGACGCCGTGTAGTTTGGTAAATAAGTAATAAAGTTTCGGAGAAATATGTTACGATCTACGAAACTACACGACGTCACATCTAAAAAGGCGGTGACCTTGATAACTCTCGTCTTGAGAACCTTATATTTGACATTTCATCTTGTTCTGTGTTTTAATCATGAGCTTCAAAATAGTCTTACAAGGTCATGTTTCTAGTATTCTGAAAGATATTGAACTTTCTATATGCAGGTTGAATAATTATTGATTTATAACTTCTATTGATCTTCGTACATAGATACAAATGCTTGAATTTTTGTTTGTTTTGAGGGCCTTGATTTCTATATCGAATCTTTTGTTTAAAACCATGCGTAAATACTGTGCTGAAGCTACGCAGTATTCTGGTTGCATTGCGGCTGACGTGTTAGGCGTGGCTAACAGAAGCATCTGCACGCACCTCTGGAACACAGCCAGTAATGATTTTATTTAAAGTGGCACACGCAGATACATTTCATCTCTGAGCCAGTGATCCTGTCATAGGTACTCCGCCCTTACGAAATAATTTCATTAAACTCGCCCGCAGGTATAGGGAATTTTGGAATTCCGAAAGATATTTTATATGAAACGCCGATCAGAGTGGCCCCCGCGGTCTAAGGTATGAACTATCTTCGCTTGCGCGAACGTTGGAATCTTGGGTTCGAATCACACTCAAGGCATGGAAGCCTGTATGTACGTTTATTGTGTTTGTGTTGTTCTGTGTTTCGGTAGCGGCCTGGCGACGGGCTGATTGACGGTCCTTACTTAAATCACCGTGTGCAGGAAATGTCTGCAGGAGGAGGAATCCTTCCTCCATGTTCTTTGTCAATGCTCACTACAGGGACCTTCAGTTCTTCATGCTTAAGCCGATGGATTTAGGGTGGTCTAGCCCTGATATCACGGCCAGGGCTCTCTGTAGGGCCCTAACATTATCAAGGGTCCGAGTGCTTGGGGTGACTGTAATGTTTCCCTTCCGTAAGTCATTTAATTTAATTCATTCGTTCATCAATGACTACAGCCTTTTGTTGGGTCCTGGCCTCTTCTTCAGTTTCGTATTTTTTTTTCAAAAAAGTTGGGACTCCTTGGACAGGGGATCAGCCTGTCGCAAGGCCGCTACTACACACAAATCAACACAGACACAGAATAAACGCACATACAGACATCCATGCCTTGAGTGGGATACGAGCCCACGATCCTAGTGTTCGAGCCAGCGAACACAGTTCATGCCTTAGACTGCATGACCACTATGATCGCCCCACCCCAGTCAATACCAACATCAACTGTCTGAGCTATGACACATTGTCTTAATTAAGTGATAATAAATTGGATCTGAGGTAAATAATATATAAGCTGAAATGGCTTCAGCTGCCTCAGAATTGTGTTCAGTAGCAGCCGCGTCGGCGGCGTTGAATATTCCATTTATGGTTATTAACTCTTAGGACATGAAACCCAGAGTTCATAAGAACAGATCATGAAACGAAGGGCGACCGCGTTATGGGCGCAAAAACGGATAGTTTTAAACGAAACTACTTTTACTGGGTACGTAACGACGACGTCACTATCGGCCAAAGTAAAGGTAAGTTATGATCGTTCTGCATAAAGCAACCATATTGAACAACCAACGCAGAAAAGTGAGAATTGTCCAAAGCATTTCACATCTACTGAGAGAAGGGAAGTAGACAGTGACAAAGTAATAACAGGAAATTAATGAACAAACACTGTGGAGTATTAGTTTGTAACTCTCTCTTTCATGTTTCTATGGTACTGTATAATTAGAAATTTATTTCAATCCAGGCTTTTGATCTTTCTTTACGTCTATATGTTCTCACTGTTTGATCAAGATTTGAATTAAAATTGTCCATCCTTTCGCGTGAATACGGGAACTCTGTTATGAAATTATAATTCTGTTATATTATAAAGGCCGGTCACGGTAACCGAGCGGTCTAAGGAATGTACTGACTTCGCTTTCTCGGAAGCCGGGATCGTGAGTTCGAATCCCACACCAGGCATTGATGTTTAGTATGTGTATGTGTTTATTCTGTGTTTTAGGTAGAGGCCTTGAGACGAGCTGATCACCCGTCCAAGGAATCCTACCGTCTGTAAAATGATGCTGAAACTAAAAACCAAAGACCAGGGTCCAAGAGGGCTCTAGAGTCAGTGGAAAAAATATTAGAAATCGGATCCAATATTAGATGGTCTCACATCTGTAGACACTTTGTTATGAAGCAATAATAAATATTAAGAAATTGTTTGTATATACTCCTAAAATAAGGGTAAACAGTCATTTTGTCTGTTGTTTTGTGCCGGTATGAAACTTGATCTCAACTCTGAAAGTGTTAGATGACAGGGTGTTGGGAAATATTTGGACTTAAGGGGAGGGAACTAAGTTGAGTTCAGAAAAAAATATCTTAATGGGGAGGCTCATAATTTGTAGTTCTCGCCAGATAATATTACGACGATCAGATGAAGGAGCGTGGGATTACAGGGATATGTAGGACGCATGAGAAGTAGACAATGCATACACAAGTTCTTGTAAGAAAGTTTGAAGAAAGGAGAAAACAGGAAGATCTAGGCGTAGATGGGAACATTATAGTGTCTCGGTTCTTAAAGAAATATGATTGGAGTTATTGAACTGATTAATCTGGCTTAGGATAAGAGGCAGTGATACGTTCTGTGAAATCACTAAGGAACCTTCGGGTTCCAAACATGCTGGGAATTGAGGTACTAATAAAATTTGAACCATATTTCCAGACATGATGCATAAAGGTGTATTAAAGAAGATATGTCCATTTAGTAATTTAACTGCGTAGAATCACCAGTAAACTGAGTTCACATTTTCTTCTGACTTGCTATGGAAAATGTCTTCAATTTCATTACATTCTTCCTCAGACAAATAAGGAAAAGAAACTCCATCATATGTTATCGCTTTTATTTTCCTTACAAGGCAAAAATCAATGAACTAATATGAGAAGAAAAAGAAATGCAGATATAAAAAGCATATCAGATTGCTCAACATACATCTTTCTGTTGCGTGTAGTGGCAACACTGCACTGATACTATGAAAGAGAAGGAACAAATATTGACACGAAGGGGGCGCACGCAGTGAACAACACTACAGCGCTGTTTGTCACTTTCCTTTCTTTGCTTTTCTCTTCTGAAGATTTCCTTTCAGATCTTTTATGATTTCACTTCGTGAAAATATATTGCTCATGTTCACATCTTGATGTAACTCACTCCGTCCTTTGTTACAAACATTCATTTGTTTTACTGCTTATTTACTTTTAACGCTGGTTATGCTCTTAGATACTTACATCATGTGGATGTGGGCATTTTCCTATGTATCGGAGACACGTTCTGTCTCCATATTCAGGGCAGAAGTGTGCAAGGTGAATACGTGTTTATATTGTGTCATGTAGAGACCCGTTGTTAGGTAACGACCGCGAAACACACAACGAAACAACGCCCGCTGCTAGGCAACAAATTCATGATAAACAAATATACGCACCCGTTACCGAGTAACGCCTTCGGAAAAAACACGATCCAACGGCAATGAATCCACACTAAACATTAGAGGAACTGTTGGAGGTGGTATAAACAAGGGACTAGGTTCTGTACAGGAGTTTGTGAAGAGAGCGCTTGAGCAGAAACGAGAGGAATAACCATTGTTGAAGCAGTTACCAGGAAACGTCTAGTAACAGATTGAGAGCTCTAGACTGTGTGCTCTAGTGAACTATAAATTGTGGGAATTACGAAAATATTATCATTATTTGTAGTTACATGTGAGTGGTCAATAAATCCTATTCACCAATCAAAATCCCGTCCATAGTCACACATACTGCGTGACAATATCAACAGTGATCATCCATGGAAACCTAAACTCAGTGACGTGTCTGTTTATATACTCGTATCTAATCTCGAATGAGGAAGGTTAGGAAGACTAAAGAAAGGGATTGCTTGAGCGTGTTCAAAGAAGCGATAATGGCTTGATTTATTGAATATTGCGAATTAAAGAGACTTTTACGCTTAAGAAGGCATTACAGTTTAATGCAACCATTCCTTGTGCTCTAATATACTCGTAATATAGCGTGCCATAAAGAGGTTCATTAGAAACATCAGTGTATATGTGTTATAAACTTGTAATTTCATGTTTTTCAACTCTAGTTTCGATTGTACAACCCCATTCCGAGAATCAGAAGTTTCAAAACAAGTCTTTCCACCTACTTCCGGTCTTACCGTACCTCTCTATCCTTTGGGATTGTATAAATATGATAATTTGGGTAGTTTTATGCCTTGCGTCCTGTTTACATGTTCTCTTTGATGCAACGTGTATGTGTCAGTCCTACAGCGTTCCAGTGCCTGCAAGCCTTATGAGTAGACTATACGCATTACGGACGCGAAGGAGAAGTTGTTGCATGCATACGGCGAAATTTCACGCTCCTGTTCGTTTAAAAAAAATAGTTGCATTTTGTAAACTTATATCAGTAGTGCCAATGCGACATTTTGCTATATCATTTCTTTTTCTTATAAACAATTGCAGTCATATGGAATGGTAAAGGATCAACCAAGCATTTTAAAATGTGTTGAGCGAAGCTTTTTCCAGCGATCCAGTTTCGTTGGTTTAGTCTCTGCTTTAAATATTTCTTTCTTGAAGAAAAAGCAGAACGAGTTTTTGAAAAGTCAGACAGTTATCCTGGAAGGAAAACAGACTTTCTGTCTCCAAGTTTGTAGCCTACGTATACTCTTATGTAAAGTACCACCTCTACTGAGCCGATATTTATGAATTTCGAGATGGTTCGACAAAGTTGTGAAGTTATCACAATGGTAGTTATAAATACTTCTATCTTCTGAGATGTAACGCCAAGTTGTCCAGGGAGATTCGACTGACGTTCAAGGGAACATGTCCGTCCATCTTCAGGGTTCGAAGAATGAAGTTGGAGGCAATATATTCCTCCGAAACATCGGTCGAGTTTCAACAGACCACATGACGTTATAACCCAGTAGCTAGAACTCTCCACCTCTTAGTATACAGATTGATCGAAGTCAGTCAAGCAGTTCTGTAGCTGTGACGTAACACAACAATTTCACGACAATCTGGGCACCGATACTCGGGTTGTTATACGCTTATGCGGACAGCCAGACTTGGCGAATCTAATAGTGGCATTTTTATAACTTTTCATTGCGAATGCTTCTAAAACGTGGGCCGTGAGAAATGCGTTGTTTTGAATTATGAGGATAACGTTCGACATACAGAATACGTGATGCTCGAAACATTTATGTTCTTCAGGACAAGAACAAAGAACATGCTCTTGTCTATATTTGGTAACCATAATCCAGGCGATACAGTGACAAAGTGCCGCAAGACAAGCCCCATTCACACATTCCAATGAAAAATATTGCTGCCATAAACACCAGCGATGTGTTCCAAATAGTTCGCACTCGAAATGCGTGAATCTCAAAATGTGTATAGCTGACGTCACACCATTAATATTGAGGTGGAAAAAGGAGACGTGAAAAAATGTACTGTAATTAATTTTCTCCCCTTCAGATGAGATGTTGAATATCTAACCGTGACAACTGCTACACCGTTTCCGATTAAATTTGCATGTCATCACATATCATGTGAACGGATTGTCACATAGCAAATATGAATCGTTTCTTATTGATTTTGATATCTGATATATGCTTTTTTTTTCGTTCCTCTCGCTCCTATATTGGAGCATAGGGCTGATTTCTCAGTTTCACTGATCTTCTTACAGACGGTAGGACTCCTTGGATGGGTTGTCAGCTCGTCGCAAGGCCTCTACCTAATCACAGGAAAACACAAACACAATAAACACATACACCAAACATTCATGCCTTGTGTTGGATTCGAACCCACGATCCCAGCTTCCGAGATAGCGAAGACAGTGCATACCTTAGACCGCTCGGCTACCGTGACCGGCTGATATATGCTTAGCTTCACGTAAGAATATGCTCATGATTGTATGAAACTTGTGTGTATGTTTGTGCAGTGTTGGTGTATGCAGTTTTCGTGATACGGCACAAATCTGTCACGGAGAAACAAACTTAATTCGAATAATTATCCAGAGATTGCTTCATTATGGATCCGCCTACTTGTGGAATTAATTTTCTTGAACCGTCTTATCTGTCTGCCGCTTTTGAAAAGTCGAACATGTCTAGAATCACATTCAGTATATGCAGCCTAGTTATACGTCAGAATGAAGGATTCGGCTTGCACTCATCAGTACATAAATTGTGCAAACGCATCATTACGGAATAATAAACAAAAAGAAATGAATTATACACAAAAAAAAATAGATTCTAAAAGGTTCTGACGATGATGTATAATACTCGGAATTACTGGGTTTGAGGTTTTTCATCGGCCGTTATTCTACGAACTAGAAAACAACGTTTTGGGAGCTGGATATGTTTCCATCCTCAGGTGAAAGGGGGAGACACCTACCCTTTTGTGTCCCTTGGAAAGAACTAACCCAACAAAGTAGGCATCTTCCCCCCCCCCTCACCTGAGGACGGAAACAGATCCAGTTTCCGAAACGCTGTTTTTTTTTCTAGTTTCTAGAATACCGAACGATGGACAAAGTCTAAAAACTCAGTAATTCTGGGTATGAAAAATAATTTTCAACAAAGTCATTTTCGCATGAAATTTATGTAAATGTCAGCTGATGAAATAACTACCTTCACTTACACCATGGACTTCAGCAAATAGCAATTTATTATGTTGGATTTGAGGTCTCATAGCGGTCACACTGAGCAGCCTCGAGTAGCGGCAACGCTTTACACTCGTATTCGGAAGGTGTTGTGTTCGAATCTCGCCCGGCTCAATAGCTTTGTTGGCTGAAGGTTCCTGGCGCTTTTCTCAGTCTCTCCATACAAATCCCACGATTAGGTCACGATCACTTCTTACAAATAATTTCCATTTCATCATCCATCCGTTATCTTTCTGTTGGACGCTATAGATTCTGCCAATTGACAGCGTGGCAAAGTAACCCAGAGCCCACAGACAGCAGAGAATACTGCAGAGTGTAGTACCGTTGCTATGCAACGATTGCAAGAAGAAAGTGCGTTGCTTAGTAACGGCCGATAGACACATCAACAATATTTGGGCTATCTCTAGGCAACCGTCCATAACAATAATAGGAAAAAAAACTCTTTGAGGCGGTGTTTTCTGTTGGGTCCTCCCCAAGGTTATATAGCGAGACTTCTAGACCGCGGGGTCGAATACCTCCACCGTGACCCTGCGAGTCGTAGGAGGCGACGAAAAGAGAAGTCTAAAATCGGAGACAGTAAAATATGGTCGCAAATCTCAAGGGACTCGAACCCGAGATAGGCTGCGCTGGCAAGGCCAGCAGCATATATTAAAGAGAGACACGTCCTCTCGTCAGAGAGGGCGCTCCTCAGAAAGAAGACAGTAAATGTCAAACAGTAATAAATATCTGGTCATGAGCCCCACATGGGGCTCGACACCAAGACTTACTGACTGACTGATCGTCAGTCGCAGTGTGACTTTGATTTTGATTTTGACTTTGACTTGTCTGAGTGATATGAATTGTGGGATATACACCGTTACCAAGAAATTACTTGTGAAAGAAAGCAAGATTTAGCGTGTGCTCTAGTGAATTAAAAAGTGTGTGTATTAGCGATAACGTTATATTATTTCTGTTGAGTGGTGTGTATAAATGGTCAATAAATCGAGTCGCGAATCCAAACCCCGTCTACAGTCACCCACATGTACGTGACAATATGAATTGTACTGAGGTCTGGGGTAGTAATTTTCAGCAATTTATAACTTTCTATGCTTGAATGTTTTGGTTAACATGTGGACAGCTACGGATCGCTATATTTCGTTCTGTAATTATAATCAGAGAAACTGCACGGTATAGATTTTTATTCCCGTCACAGTGAACATGATAATTAAAGTGTTATGGTTGCGATATGGGCTCGCGCAGTTGCGAATTCGAAACTCGTCCAGGGCACTAATGATTTTGATGCTCTGTTTAACACTACAGATGACACTCGATCTCATAATCTAATTTTCGAGTTGTGCTTTCGAATGGATTGTCATGCATATGAAACACTTTCATCTGAATTAAAGTGATATCCGGTTCCCAGAATATAAAGCGACACCAGAGTGTTATCTTTAATTTTGTTGTGATTCATTTGAATTGAAACACTCTGTGCGGATTAATTACAGAACAGTTAAGCTCTGATCTGTTAATTATTTTAAAAATGAACAAAACTTTCATAATCAAGCATTCCTCTCTCTGTTTTCCGATTAACTTCTTCTGAATACACCTTTTGATCCTCGACATTTTAACGGTTGTACATAATGAAGTACCATGTAACGCTATACCACAGAAAACTCGGAGGCTTCACGAGTGAGGAGAGGCAAGATATATCATGTAGCACGCATATACTGTATAACTTCCATGCAATTGAGCACAAAAAGAGTCACAGGCAGATCAAATGTCCAGGTCATCTTTGATGTCCTTCTCTTGTGCATTCTTTGCGCAGTTACGTAACCAACGCTAGTAAGGATGGACGTAGCCGTCCGTCCGCATATTTCATCTCCATTTGCTCAAAGGGTTTCGGTGGAATGGAAGATCCACCGTAAACGTTTCCAGGAAAATTTAATTTTGGTTTATCTCGGTGTAATAAAAGTCCATTTATGGCTTTATGTAAAGTATGCTTTGTTGTTGATCAATATGACTCGTTCCTTATCTAATTTCAACAAAATGTTTTGGAACGTTCATTGGGTTACGTGGATATGTCAGTTTACGGCCTTATATAGGAATGTGTCCTTTGTGAGACATCAACCTAACTAAAAATTAAAGTGACCGACTAACGTTATACAAAGACCTCTGGTATTTAATTGCACCAGTATTTGTCGAACGCTTCATGATATGCATGAAAGGGTTCATTTGTGACCTTACGTAGACTAGGCTGTGTTGTGGATCAATATGGTTTAAAACTGAAGGATTCGAACTACTTCTATTAAACGTCTTTCATGATGAATTAAAAAAATCTGCACAGAAGCTTTAGGCACCGATATTAGGAAACAGAGAGACGGACGGACATGACTTCGAGGACTGTTCTCATGATGCAGATCACTGATTACACATATAAAGAGGAGCGTTAAAAGCTGAAGAACCTCGGTCAGTTAATGAGTGTCTAATACTCGTACGTCCTAAACATGAAACAGAACAGTTAAGCTATGGCATTTAGAATTGCCATTCTCCTGAAAAATGTAGATTTAGGTTAAGAATATTTAGAGTTGACATAATTATAAGAAGATTTACGAATATATTGATTTTTTATATATTTTGTTATGTATATACCCATTGCTAGGCAACGACTCTGTAAATACATTCCCGCGAAGCATATGCATGCAACAGAATAAAATTCATTACTAGATAACGGACCAGTTAATACGAATAATTGACAATAGAAGACAGTGTTTTCCGTGAGGTCCGTGCAAAGTGGTTTATAAGAGTGTTCGACAGGGCAGGAGTAGTACAAGCAGAGTAGCAGTAGTAGCAGTAGTCGGGAGTAGTGGAATGGAATCTTCTGAATTGGCAGCTGCAGAAATGGCAAGCAATCCGAAACCCGTCTTATAAGTCACCCCTACGCGTGACAACATTTTTAAATAAAATATCATTATTTTTATTGAGGCTCTTATGGCAGTGCCAGCCAAGGGTATTATTTTCTGAGTTGTAACACCCTATTGTACGGTAGAATTTGAATTGTGTTTCAGAGAAATATGCAGCCTCCATTTTCAAGGTAGAAAAGTGACCCAAACTAGTAGCTAGCAAGATGTTGGTGACAAGTAAAATTATGCCTCATTCTCCAACCCTGAAAATAGAGGCACTATATTCTTCCGAAATATTCGTGATATTCTACCGTAGAGCACGGCATTTTACTTCAGAATATATTCAGTTACATTATTATGCAATTTTTCTTTCCGAAATTCCGCTAAGTACAGCGCAGTTAAAACTCATACACACTTGTAATATCCCACTGGAGGCGTGTATTCTGTTTTTGTTTTGTTCTGTATGCAGACAGCGGCCTTGCGACGGGCTGATCCCCCGTCCAGTGAGTCCTACTGACTTGGGTAAAAGATCAAGAAACTGAAAAAGCGGCCAAAGCCCAATAAAGGGCTGTAGAGCCATAGATACATAGACAGTGAAGGCCGCGCCATAGCTCAAGCGGTTAGTCGCTGGCTTCCCACCGCGGCGGCCCGGGTTCGATCCCGGGTCTGGTCAAGTTGGATTTATGGTGGACAGAATGGCGCTGGGGCAGGTTTTCTCCGAGTACTTCGGTTTCCCCTGCCAATCTTCATTCCACCAATTGCTCCACAATCACCCTCACCTATCATCTGGGGCTGGTACAATAGGCCAGAAGTGGCCGCGGTACAAGGGACTTAGTCCCACCCCACTAGCAATAAAAAAATACATGGACAGTGAAATGTTCAGCATGTACGTAGCTATGGCGGGACACAGCAATACATGCATCAGTTAGCGGCAGGGGAGGAGACGTCTTCCTGGAAGACCGAGAGGGACCCGGGAGCTATTTCGATGCCTTAAAATAATAATTTCGAAATATACGCTTCCCGTCGCCCTGTATTTTAACTCCTTATTTTTGTAACCATATAAGAAGTGAACAAATACATCCTTTTAGCGAAAACATGTGCGTCGGAATGGAAGGAAATTGGACTTTGGGACCGAGTAATTTGAGTAAAGCAGAAATGCCTCTGGCTTGTGTTCGGGAGGCGCATGTTCCAATTCTCGACTAGGACTCCGACTGAAATTTGTCGTCATTTCCTTATTTCCTCCAGGCGAATGCTGGTATCATACTTCAAATTAGACCACGACCGCTTCCAAACACATAGTTCTCAATTAATTACTCTTCAATAAAGCTGTTGTTCGATGTTCTATGAGCTGTATTCTGGGTTACTGACAGAAACGTTAAAGAAATCAATAACAAACAAACAAATAATTTTTTTCGGTGTTCTTGGACTCGAATTAATGTGCGCTGTAGAAAAAAAACTCACGAAAACCCTACTCGTGAAACGGGACTGAGCGACGTATTTTTCTCATTTCCTGTTATGGATGTTTTCGAGGTGCTGGGAAGGGGAACGGATAAAAGGAAGGAAGGACGCAAGAATGAAAAGAAGAAAGATTAATCCAATTTTCCTCTTCTCTGTGTCACATGTAACTTATACTGCGACAGTACATTCAGGCGGGTCCCGAACCGGGCCAGTTCTCGTGTTTCCTATCTGTTCCAATAAGCTGATATTATGAGGCACATCGGATAACGCCAGCATCCGGTACAAAGGAATTGTGACATGTTGTAGCTTGTCTCTAGTCTGATCAGGTTTCCCTGACTACTTTGTTCCCCGTGTGGTGACATGTGTCATTATTTGCAAGAGCTGGGAATGGCGTACTTCACTGTTGTCAGAAGACGTCGCTGAATGCCAATGTGGTGACGGAGGAAAGTTAACTTCTGGGATTGTAAACTGTACGATGACCAAGGGAGCTCAGTGATGGACATTTTGTTTGATAATAGCAAAAAGGAATACTCAAAGTTAGTTACAGAGCTGTTAAGACTAGAGGAAAAAAGATTTGTGCAAATCGCCTGTTACTTCATAAACCAAATTCCTAAATTAATTTAAAAAAATAATTATATGCACGAAACAGTTAGAGTTAAGGGAAGAGAGATGTTAAAAATCGCGGCGTGACCACTGTAATATAATAAGATGTTTATGAGAATGTGCTACAGAGGGCTGGATAGGCATTGCCTAGGCTAGTTTTGTATATACATGATTTTTTTTTCAAAATATAGGATAGGAAAGGGACCTGAATGGTTCTCTTCAACATTCTGCAAGTAAGTGATCACAAATTACTTCCACCGTACGTAGTATATACTGGTATTTGTGCAATACATTTAATACCTAATTGTAGGGGTCGTATTGTGTGTAAAAGAATTATACAGTGCGTCCAGTTAAGGAGGAAACTACGCAACACCGCTGACCCGGCCCAACATTCCTCACAGATTGCTGCTGTAACTGCTGATAGCAGAACGAGTCATTAGCGCTGATAAACGCGCGCTGTTACAGTTACAGCAGAAATCTGTGAGGAATATTGGGCCCGGTCAGCGGTGTTTCGAAGTTTCCTCCTTGCCTGAACACCATTTACTATGAATGTGATACTGTGGTAACTTCTTATTAAGGACCCGATACAGTATTATAATGGCAGAAGCTTATGTTATGTCTAAATGTATTTCTTTTGTTATATCAGAATTCTTTTATGAATATTGGTTACTACATGAATTCTCATACTATAAATTATGGTTAAAATGTAATTGTTTCCACTCACAGTTTTGGAAAATCAGTAATATATAATATAGACCCTTTCCATAAATATATCTGCACTTACGAAATATTTATTTAATTTGTTCTGACTATACAGGAACGTTTTATAGCTTGTAAGTATAGAGAGATTGTAAAGCTATTTAGGTCCTTGGTGTCACTGCACAACCTGATAGGTAAGTGCATTAATTTGTAGGACTTTATTTTCACTGGCTGGCAGAGAGGGGAGGGTGTGGTTGCGTGAATGTCTGTATTATATTAGGTGTTTTGGTATCACAAATTTTGATTCTCTGCCTCCAGTAGAAATTGCTCATTGTTAATGTCACTCGTATACATCTACATGAATAAATATTTAGTGGTTCATAAAAATTCCAATCCAGGTCTATCTCCATGGTAACTAATTTCGAAGGTACCTGACTGTGCTTTCGACAGTTGTCACCAGTCTCAAATTTGAAACTAGACAAACAAGTATATTCAATTTACGTCATAGAATTCAGGAGTAGGCAGCTCATGTACCGAACCCTACTCATAATGAAATTCAGGACGATTAATGGACAATTTTCTATGTTTCCTTTTAACTAATATATTTATAACTGACCAACTACATGAAACAAATCCCTTCTTGACAAGCTAATAGTTACTCAGCTTGTCAGTAAATTTCCCGCTTGTTGTTGTCCACGTACTAACTCTTCCTCACTAATAAGTATGGTTTTCTGTTGATGATTTCAGCGGTGCAAACACGTTGTACTCCGCCTTGAAGATTTTGCTGCGCGAGTTATATAGTCAGTAGATAACAATAGATTCTAAAACAGGCATAAAATTACCACCCCCTTTGGGAACAGTAGAATTGTGTTGTCAACAAAGGGGAGGAATGGTCCACTATAGAATGAAGCTGGGATATATCATACTAACGATGAAGCTGGGTGACTGGTAGACGATGGTCTCATGTTGCAACGAAAAAATGATATATACTGCGCTGTGACCAGTTTGTAAGCCGGTCAGTAGCTTCCTTATGCAAGGGAAAGCTGATATGCTTCCTATGCTAGGGTTCAAAACATGACGCCAGATGAGCGAGGGTTTTCCGCTCCGAGAGAGAGAGAGAGAGTTATAAGGTTGCGATATTGCTAGTTGTTACTCCTGAACGTTACTGTCCCCTCGTTTAACTGTAAAGAATCAACAATGCTTTTTTGAAAGTTGACAGTACTTTCTCGCAGATTCAATGTTATCAGGCTCTCATTTTTAATCGAAACTCTTAACCAAGTCCGTAATTTATGAAGAAAAATATGACTCTTTGTTTGTTACGCTTTCGTCAGAAATTGGGACATTTTATTTTTATAAAAAAATATTTAAGTTATGTTAGCCTCGAGTGGATATTGCGGAGATCAAGAATTGAGTAACGCTGGTCGCTTTAACGCTTACCACGTTTAGAATCTTTGATACTGCGCAACCAGCTGCAATCTGCCGCCTTGTTTGATCCCAGCTTGGTGATAAAGAAAAGCTGTGGTTCATCTAGCAATTTCGTCAGCATCTCTCCTGCCTGAGGCTTCATGAATCATCAGTAGAACTCGAAATGTTCCCAAGTTCTGTGTCTGCGACATGAAGCAGAAGATCGCTCACAAGAGCGTCGTTAAGACGTTTGGAAGTAAACTTCCTTTCACATACTCCCACCGTACCTATATAATTTGATACGAAGAAACGCCTACGGTCATTGCATTGCTTTTGTGTACACCTACCATATTAGTTACACCAGTGTGAATTGTCCATTGAAATTTCATAGAGTATATTTTACATTTCCCATCTCTAGCTACAATTCCCATAGACAACCCTTCCACTGATGCTGTATTACATATTAAAGCCCTCGAGGGACACTGAAATCACGATTTCATTGAATATGCACACGCTGTGAACATGAAACTTTCTGTAAACTCAGCTTGATAGATTAATAATAATAATAATATGGAGGTACAATTTTTTTCTGTGTAGGTAGACATTGTAATACCGACTGACGACACTGTAACATCTACTGACACGCGTTAGTTTATTTCTTCCATCTTCATGTGTTATCGTAACAGATTTTCTTTTGCAGTTTCATTGAACTGAAGCAACATAACGTCAGGTAAACAGAAAGACACACTTTGCTTAAACACGCAAAATAGTACATTCATTGCGCTGCGCAATGCGAAGCAATCTAGAAAGTATTGTGGCGTATACACTCGTTGCTAAGTGATGACTCTGTAAACAGCGGCCGTTACTAGGCAACGCCCGCTACCTACACACAGGAAATACAGGTTTGTACAGTGCCGTATACAATTTCTGTTTATTGTGTCTTTCATTTTGGCTTTTTTTTTTTTTTAGATCTATGTACTAAGTCTTCACACTCCTAATTATAGAGTAAGTCTATAAATAGAGAAAAGGCTTCTATACGTTTTTATAGTTCGTTAAAACCTTTAATGCAGACCACACACACACAGACACACACCACTCAGCAGACTCGGCTGTGCGAACAAAAAAAAAATAAACTTGACAAACCCTATTAAAGCGCATTGAAAGTGTTACACATTAATGACTCATAAAGTCCACGAGGATACGGTATAGTGGCTTGATTCGTGATTACCCTGTACGGCTCAGCATTCATTCCACGATCTTTTTATGTGAGCACTGAAAACTTCCATGTCTTAACCAAGCTTTTGTAAAGTTTGCTTCAAGTATTAGAATTAGTGAAAAGCTCTTGGATTACGATTTGTGGCGTTCTTTAGCGAATTAAAAAAAACTTTTATTTGACTTAACAAAGTATTCAGTTTTACGACAAATTTATAGGTCTTTAAAAGAGCGCATTAATTTTATCAAAGGTTTAACTGGTCTCTCAGCTTTATCCACAACTCGTCTAATATATTTTAGTTTAGCTTCACAGAACTTCAGACAAAACATTGAGCCTCTTGTGCAACACATAACTTTTTACTGTTGTTTTGGCTGAAACTTTATGCGTTTAAAGACGATGTAACTATAATCTAACTTCCAAACTGAATTCTCCCAGCAGATGCGGATGCCTTTCGCTTTACCGCAGCGTCCAGACTGCCCCTGAAGCCCACCCAGCCTCATATTCAATGGGTACCGGCGACTTTTCCACATCTGCTACCGTGGTTATGAATTTATGGATCTATAGGCTCACCTCTATTCGCGCATACGCATTCACGGTACGGCTTAATTAAGGACTGGGACCATTTTATTGAACTAACCCATGGCGCTGATTCTGTCATCAGGACTTTGTAGCCCTATTAATATACTCCTTGCTTATATTTGAATCTCCCGATGAGGTGGAATTTTTCAGTTGACCTAATCCATCCAACCGCACTATGACCCTGGGGTTAACTCAGCCTCTAACAGAAATGAGTACCAGGATTCTTCCTGGGGCGTAAAGGGCGGCCGGTCCGTAAAGCTGACAACCTTACTGCCATCTGTCAGCCTGTTGTGTAGATAATGTGGGAGCATCAACGTCTCACAACCCTATGGGTCTCCATGGCCTGTTGCAGGAGTGGCTCTACCTTAACCTATATATGGATCTACTGTTCATCGCCATCAGAATTTAATAAAACACTGAAAACTAAATTCTGTAGAAGCGGATCAGGGAAAGAATGAACACAGAAAGTCCCTCCCCGTTCTCTTTGTGTTCTCAGTTTGTTGCGGGTGATGGCGTAAGAGAGGTGTTCAGTGTGCTAATGGTGGAGAAGCAAGCGGCAGGCTTGAACCACTACCACCAGTGTTCATTCTTTCCCTGACTCGAGTGTAGTAATGTAACTCCGTGTGGACGAGGGCATTTGTTTTGATCGATCGAGGTAATTTCATTACTTCCCACTACTGCTCTGAAGGGCTACGCTTCGCTACTTGTTCAGCCTATTTACCTACATACATAGAGGTAGATTATCAGGGCGAATAAAAAAAGTGATGAGGCGGGTGAAAGAGTGATGAACCCGACCGATCAAAAATAATGTTGCAAAAAAGTTACAGTGAAGCTCATGGGACAATCAGAAAAGATTGACTTTCGACCCGACTCTCGTCACATATTCATGGTATACAAAGTTCTTGTGAGAGCTACATGTTTCCTGCCACGTGCGTTTGCGTGCGTAACTATATAATCAGTGTTACCACCCATCTCTCTTGAATGCAGCTGCTCTGGACTACCAAACACAAAATATTCTTGTTGTTTGGTCGCCTCTCAAACTCAGTCTCGCTTTGCGTAACATAAAATTTTATTTTGTACGTTAAAACTACCAAAGTATATGAAACACAAGCGAATAGCGATGAAAATTCCATGCCCAAATCAGATTCCTGTTATGTACCGCTTATGCTTCGTTTTGTTTCCGTAGCTGTTCCCACATGTAAGAAGTTCCGAGAGCAATCACCCACGGGAAATCTGCCAACTGCTCACGTCGTGACTTTCTGTGCCACCGTTTACTGTTCAATTATATTTCTCCCACCCTACAAGCTAGGGAAAGGCGTGGGTAGTTCACTTGTGGTTCTGAGAACACAGATGCGGAAGTGGAGGGGCAGTGTACTGTAAAGGGTAAAAGGTAAAACTCTCCCTGTGCTTGACTGATTAAACATTATGCCATGAAGATACATGGAGGAGTGGAAGCTTGGCACTAGATGGAGATGTACTGTTAGCTTCGCACCCCGGCCGCTTTACCCCTGGCGAGAGAGCCCACGGTACTCATTGGATAGGAGGCTGGGTGTGTCCCACAGCGGGTCTGATCGCTATACTCTAGAGAAAAGTCTCTTGTTCCTTCTGGGAATCGAACCCCGGCCGTCGAAACCGTAGCTAGTCGCTATACTGACTGAGCCATCCATTTCACTGCGAGAAGATTTACCGTTTTTTACATGGCATAGTTAATTAACGCGTTTATTTCATTCTGTAGGTATAAATATATTTTTTGTTGTTTATTTAACGATAATATGATAACATAATTAGCAGAGCCAGATCAAGTATTGAAGTGTATTGAAGTTAGCCATTTTTTCCTTTCAGAATGAGCAGTGTCGTCAGTGCTTTGAACAAGATCATATCTCTCTCTCTGCGTGACGTCATCACATACCTCAGAGAGCCAGAGACGCAATAATCGGTCAATAGTCTGGAATGTGGGCATCAAAGTTTCGGGCGGAAGAACTGCCATCTCACTCCGGGCGGTAGTAAGTACGGAGGCAGAGTTTCCTTCCGGTACCTTTGTGCTCATCCTCTGCTCCATGAGGTGTCACATCCCAGGAAGCTGCAATGTGAGTGTTCCCCGCCATGAGCCGGATTTTTTATATTTCAAATGTTGGTAGCCCTTAGTAGAGTGTGTGTGTGTGTGTATCTTAAGAAGCACATTATCTTCTAGACTCTAAGGTTCTGGTGGTTATGAAAAGCCGTATCTTCTATGATATAACGCCGTTTATTACGGCAGTCAAACCTGAAGATGTGAGCGATATATTCCTTCGAAACGTTGGTTAGCTTTCACTGTACTACACAGCTTTGCATTCCAGAAATTATAAATCTGCATTGATTTTTTTTTCTAATTTTATGATTTTCTTTTTGCTGTTTTATTTTTCCTTGCTCTGCTTACGATGCTATTAATGGGTCTGTAAAATGGTTTTGGCGCACTGTAAATACATTTCACGCACATACCTGTACATTGAACTTCCGCTTTTATCGTGTGGTTGGGAAATGAATTTCTGCAGATAATCGGAAACTTCGTGAAATCAGTTAAAAGTTATATACTGTATAACTAATTTGTGTAATTGGATTTATACAACGACACATAGGTCTGTAAGTCACGTATCTCTAATGATATTGGTAGACAAACCGGTATGGTTCCTCGGAAATTCCTGTGACTTATTTACAGGATAACGGGAAGAACCAACCAAGAAAGCGTTCTCTAGTTTCCAGGCATATATTCAAACACGAAATGAAACCCCCCTTCGTTTCTTAATTGTACCCTTTCTTTTGATATTGAACACACCAGTCGTTTTCTAAACTATGCTCCCAATTAGCCCGCAAACCGATGCCGTACCATAGCCCAGGCGGTTAGTCGCATCTCATGCAGATTACCGGAATCTCACGGAAAACTTTTCCTTACATATAAACAAGCATGGAAATGTGTTTGTGTGAATTGGCCGACTTTCATAGAACCCGTTGGAAGGGGCGTGGGATTGGCTACTGTAGAGTTGTATAGAGTCGAGTGACTGAGAATGATGGAGTGTGAGGGATGTGGAACTCAGCGGTCATGAACCATTTCATGCTGTTATCGTAGCAGTCTTGCGGACATGTTATGAAACCACCATAAATGCATCAGTCAAAAACCGGACTTCTGGTCTAGAACCGGAAATTTGGACGTGTCAAAGGGTAAGAATTAGGGCTAACCAATCAGGCATGACGTTCTGCAACGAAGCAGTATACGTTATGTCATGTCGAGAGCAAGGATTTTAAAACAACTCATCATCATTATTTGGTGTCATTAGCTGCATGACAAAGTGGGAGTTGACTGTAGATCCCTACTTCCGTCGCTACGTGAGACGTATGTTGGGAAAACAGTTGAGTGGGACGATGCATCGCTCAAAAAGCGATATCGACATATCGACAAGCATGGATACTTGAGGTGTGTTCAGTATAGAGCAGATGTACAGGATGGAAAGAAATTCGCACACCTCCATAATGTGATTCCTTACTAAAAGTGTCCGAAATATTGTACAGCATGTGTACTGTAACATTCAGTTTTCAGTATACACGTCAGCGTCAAATGCCGCAAGCTCTCAAACGATCAACCCCTGTTCTAAGTGCTTCAAACGACCTCCTCCCATTTCTAGGCAGACTCCAGTGCGCCGCGTGGCATTCTCCCGAACACGCCTTCTCATGTTGGCATCGACCATTGACACAGCTGTTTGAAATCTTGCCACGAGATCTCCAATATTCTTGGGAGGGACTGCATGAACAGACGGTCCCATAGTCTGCATGAAAGTGCTTCTTCAGATATTCCAAAATGGGGGACAGGAAATCCATTGGAGTTAGATCCGATTCTACTGGAGGTCATACAGTCAGCCCTCCACGTTCACTCCACCTTTCTGGATATATCGCGTTGACATCTCTTCGTTGTAGAGTGCCTGAGCTGCGTTGTGCTGAAATCACAGCTAGAAGAGCATCTTCAAGCAGCCCCGGTAGATAATCCGAAAGTAGCTGAACAGTTATGAGTACTCACGTTGAAGCAGGCTTGATTCTCACGT
Source organism: Cryptotermes secundus (assembly GCF_002891405.2). NCBI lineage: Eukaryota > Metazoa > Arthropoda > Insecta > Blattodea > Kalotermitidae > Cryptotermes > Cryptotermes secundus. The sequence continues at coordinate 267,428 of NW_019721764.1, read as the reverse complement.
TCCCGATACCATAGCTGGACACAATACATGCTTCATCTGCTTGTTCGCGAGTACGCTATGTAGCCATTAGCAGAGGAAGACCGTCTGGAAACCGTTGGGATAGTCCACGGCTCTTGTTACACAGCTGCAATTGTGATGACATTTGCATCGTCTGGTGTGGGCGACCTGCATCTACGCGCCCTGTGGGTGCTGTATTTCCTGTCTCACGTACACTCTGCTACATTCGTCGGAATGCATTAACGAAGTCCACCAGGATAACGTAACGCATGTTTCCTTCTAGGAGCTCCACCTCGACAATTGCAAGTCAGAGGATGCCACAGTATATGTAATGTGTATATTCCACGATCACGACCGAGCTCCCGCTGTGCGCGGTGTCTCGAGTACATCAAATAACGTGCTGTTTTTTGCTGAGAAGTGTGTTACTTAAGTTTCAGTGTAACCTGAATGTCGAAAACTCTGCGCCTCAGAACATGTTGTTTTTTGAGCAAGAAATCACACTATGGCGATGAAGAATGCAGTTTTCTGGGATGTTGCGCCGTGTAGATAATGCGTAAACTGACATTTCAGACGAACTTTTCGCCTCCATCTTGAGGATAAAAGAATCCGCGAGCCTGAGTAGGTGGCTGCAGACATCGGTTTACACAATATCTACACGGCGCCACGTCCCAGAAGACGCCATTTTTCATAGTCACCATCGTGAAAACCTCTAACCTTACAAACTATGGCAAGCTTGTTCACGAATTCCGTTTCATTTGTACGATTACATGCCGGTGTGCAAGAAATTCTTAATACATAAATCAATGGAGTGCTGCATTAGAACGCCGTATTCATAGACGCAGAACGTCCTGATGTACGTAGAATTTCCTTCCGCTGAAAATATATCTGATAGTACCACAAATACATTCTGAACTGTCTTCCTGCCGTCTATCGGTATCCGTTGCACTTGTCATTACCACGAAACAAAAATGTAGGCATGAAGGAAAGGTCCTGTCACAATGCGTTTCTGTCTTGCGTGTGGACAACGGACCCATTATCTTTCATATGCCTGTCTCTTTGACTGTCCTGATGTTCTACTGGAACTCAGTGCAGACCGGACCTCTCATATCCGGCCCCCTTGGGACCAGGGCATATCCGGACTAGAGAACTTTCCGAGCCACGGGTGGTCAGTATGTTGCAGTAACACACCTAAATAAGCCATCTTAACATAATTTATTAGAGTTGTTGCACAATTTTAGAGTTACGAGACAAGGAACAAGGCACAGTGTTTGCGCTTGAAAGCATTACCAACACTACCGCTGCTTGCTGCTCCCTTTGAAGCCTTGTTTAGCGTCCATCCGGGTAATTAAATTCGTGTTAGACCATGGAATGCCGGGTTTCCGACGTCCGGTATGCATTTTTATTTGTATGATGTATGATCCATTTAACGATCATGTCTATGTATTTGTGGGGATTGGGTTAGCCGACCGAGGGATTGCAGTTCGAGTCCCGGTAGGTTAAAGAATTTTAACTTCTCTACGTCGTCCAGACCGGCTTTGGGGTCCACCCAGCCTCCTATCTAATGGGTACGGGGGGCTCTTTATTCGGGGATAAAGCGGCCGGGGCGTAAAGTTGACCATTCACCTCCAGTTATTTCCGACGTCAAGAAAATATAGATCTATACATCCACTCCCCCGTACCCTTTCATGGCGTAATGCTTAATTAGTTAAGCACAGGGACAACTTTACCTTCTTATCTATCTATGGCTCAAGAATCCTTTTTTTACCTTGGCCGCTTTTTCAATTTCTTAATGATATACACAGTCGCTGCAAGCCGAAAAGTCGCTGGTTCAATTCTCTATGAGATCCTTGGATTTTTCAATTGACCTAATCCTTCCAGTCGCACTATGGCCCTGGGGTCGGCTAAGCCTCTAACAGAAACGAGTACCAGGAATCTTCCTGGGGGTAAAGGGCAGCCAGCGCATAAGACTGACAACCACATCGCATCTGTGAGCCGATTGTCTAGAAAATGTGGGAGCCTCAACGTCTCACAACCCTATGGGCCTTCATGGCCTGTTACAGGGACAGCTTCTTTTTAATACCTCCTTTTGTATTTCGCAATTGGAAAACATTTTGTTGTAAAATCGGCTACTTAGCGAATATGTCAGCATCGAGAGGCTATAAATCTGTGGTAGCACAGTAGAATGAGCTGAGAACTGGACCAATTTGATTGAGATTTGGCAGGAGCAACTAACTTACTCGAAGAAAACCTACCCCAGTGTCACTTTGACCACCACAAATGCTACAGGACCTGACCTGGGATGAACGTGGGCCGCCGCAGTGGGAAGCCAGCAATAAACCCGTAATTATGTCACGACCCCAGCTACATTCTTTGGTCTTAATACCACATAGAGACATTAGTACTGGTATTGTAAATGAACTCGTCTAGATATGCTAGTGGTAATTAGATTTGCAAATAATACAACGACGTATGTGGCGAACAATCATTATGCTACAGTAGCTAATGCTAAGCAATGACTCTGTAAACAGCGGCCGTTGCTGTGTAACGCCCGCAACATAGACGAACAGAACAATACAACAACGGGGTTATGCAACCCGTTTTTAAGCAACGGTTTGGTAAACACATTTCCGCGGCAACGGACACCAACGCAACAATAGAAGAACGGTGTTTCCTATGTGGTCCGTGCCGAGATGTTATAGGCAGGAAAGCTTGAAAAGTTAAACCCGTGTGGAGGCGGGGTCGAGTACCTCCACCGTGTCCCTGTGAGTCGTAGGAGGCGACCAAAAGGAAAGTTTCAAATCTGAAACAGTAAAATATGGTCGCGAGTCCGAAGGGACTCGGACCCGAGAAAGACTGAGCTGGAAGGGACAGCAGCATATACAAAAGACAGACCGATCCTCTCGTCAGAGAGGGCGCCCCACAGAAACAAGACCGTAACTGTCGAGGAGTAATAAATATCTGGTCATGAGCCGCAGATGGGGCTCGACATCAAGCCATACTGATTGACTGTCAGTCGCAATGTGACTGACTTTTTCGCAACGAGTTAGTTGAAGTGAGAGAGTTGTCAGCAGTTTAGTTGAATGAAGTGGCGTTAAGTAGTTAGTTGGTGAGTGAGAGAGCTCAGTTTGAAGTCGGCATGTGAAGAGAAGCCTAGGAGGTTGGTGTAAAATGGCCGCCAGCCTTGTACCCAGTTAGTGGAGTTGTCACTTGACAAGATTTCCGCACGGGCGGCTGTGACAAGAGGACCTGAGCGCGGGTAGCTGAAGAATCTCCACTGCGTTAAATCTGTTGCCAGGAAATAGCTAGTGGAGACTGTAGCAGACTGAGTACACTAGTCTGTAAGTGTCAGTGAACTGTAAAGTGTAGTTCCCAGTGGTGTGTGCAAGTGATCAATAAATCCAATACCCAGTCTATACCCCTTCTGTAGTCACGGACCTCAAAATCGTGGCAACATGAACCCCGTACCGAACAAGTTGGTCTGGATATAACCGTCCTGGAAGTGATCGGTTGCTTGGCTTTCCTCAGTCCCTACAGGAAAACGCCGCAATGGTAGCTCAATTAGGGGACGGCCGACTATTTCCAAGCCCTTCCCAAGTCATATTCATCTGTCATCCCACCACCCGACGATATATCTTCTAGATACTGAAAGACGTAATTAAATAGGCCATTCCAGTATGTCAGTGCCCCATACCGTAACGGCCGACTGGAACATATCCCTGTTGGGTATGTAGAATGCTATTTCTTGAAACACTTCGATTTTAAGAACTCAGACGAAGTGAGAGCGTGGCAAATCTATGGCTATATTAAAGGATAATATTAAAGTATACCTTGGAGAAATATTTTGTGAAGTATAAACTGGATTGAAGTTTCTCAGTAACAGACGGTGGGTTGTAGTGAATGTATTGACGGTTGCGTCAGGTCTGGGACTTTCATGACCAGTCCGATATAAGGACAATGTTGTTCAACTCGAATTTTACTACAATCAAATATTTAATTACTTGGTTATCTAGTTTTAGAAGACATGTGATCTATGAATCAGAATCTGAGAGCTCAAGAATCAGTTGTATCCTGGCCGCGCCATAGCTCAAGCAGTTAGTCGCTGACTTCCCACCGCGGCGGCCCGGGTTCGAGCCTGGGTCTGGTCAAGTGTGATTTGTGATGGACAAAGTAGCGCTGGGCCGGTCACGGTAGCCGAGCGGTCTAAGGCATGAACTGTCTTCGCTCTCTTGGAAACCGGGATCGTGGGTTCGAATCCCACTCAGGGCATGGATGTTTAGTTTGTGTGTGTGCGTTTTTCTGTGTTTGTGTACAGGTAGAGGCCTTGCGACGAGCTGATCACCCGCCCAAGGAGACCTACTGAATGTGTAAGATCTAGAAAAACCGAAGTGAACGGAGAAGTTCATGGAGGTAGGCCTAGGCCCACTGAGGCTGTAGTGCAAAAAAATAGAGTAGCGCTGGGGCAGGTTTTATCCAAGTACTTCGGTTTCCCCTGCCAATCTTCATTCCACAAAATTCTCCATCGTAATCACCCGGGGCAGGTACAATAGGCCAATCAGTGGCCGCCGTGCCCGGTGGACCCAGCTGGACTCCACCCCCCACTATGCCAATTAATTAATTAATCAGTTTTATTCTATTAAGTTAAAGCTAATCATACAATTAACCTTCGGTAATTTGCAACAAGACGCTGAATTCGCTGCATATTCTGAATGTTATTTGTATCCACACAGCGTATTCTTTAATCAACATGTATATGATATGTGGGGAAAGTTGCTGGCAATTCATTTACTTAATTCGTGGTTCACATATATATTTGTATGGAAGACAGGATATAACCCTTACCTTTAACATTATCGGCAATTTAACTCCCCCTTATATGGCACTACAGACCAATAGTATGACCTCCAGTTTTCCACTTTTATGAATCTTGTTTATAAATTTTCGGTACGAATCCTTATGCTGGAGATCAGCTCATCGCAAAGCCTGTATCTATATAAGACAACAGAAAAAACACAAATATGGACCTCCATTCATGCCCCTAGTAGGAGTCAAACCTATGATGCCAATGTTAGAGCGACAGAAGGCAGGAACTGTGACCAGACTTCCTCAGTAGGTGGGTGTATTCGTACTGTATAGCCATGCTTCTATTAGTCTTTCCAGGTCTTCCTTTTCTGTTCGGTCCCTGTGTACAAAGGCCACTCCGAACTCTGTCCTATGGTATCCAAGCAACGTCATATTCACATTCTTCTTTGTATTCCTTCGTCTCATATTTCACGTTATTAAACTTGAAAGCATTTCTTAGATCTGGACTCTTGGCTCCGTCTCACAGAATTACTCTTCCTATCCCATGCAGAAATCTCATTTGTGTCCCCCCTGTCCTTTGGCTCTAAAGGACCTGCACTCAGCCGTGCGTGCAAGAATGTCTTTTCCCAAACGTGACGGGATATGAATCTGTTACAGTTATTTCTCCATCTAAATATATTCTCAATTATACCAGTCATTTCGCTTCATGTTCTCATAATGACATCGTCTTTTGTTGATTCTGCATTAAATTATATCATAATTAACTGACTTCAGGAAACAAGTCGTTCTTGAGAAGCCGTCAGTCGCTCAGCTACTCAAGAATTTCCAAAATAATTTTATGAAACCCGATGGTTCATTACCGTGTTGACAAGATCCCTCCACTGCCCCCTGTTCCTGAGTCAGATGAATCCACTTCGTATGATCCCATCCTATTTATCCAAGATCCATTTTAATGTTGTCCTCCAACCTACGTCTAGGGCTTCCTAGTGGTCTCCTTCCTTCTGGGAAATCACCAAAATACTGTCTGCATTCCTCTTCTCCCCCATGTGCGATACATGCGCTGCCAATCTCATCCTCCTTGACCTGATCGTTCCATCAAATGTTGCTGGTTCCACCACCACACGTGCAACACTTCTTTCTACAAGACTTACTAGAAGTTATTCACTTCACAAGCTGTACACATCACATAACTTTTTGAAAGTTTTTTTACTGCATGTCTCAACCCATATGGTCATCACCATGTGTTTGAAATTATGGACAAGGGAATTACTGTACTTCAGTATCGTGGCTTTGGTTATTAATGCATGGTCCCTGTGTATTCAGAGTGAGGGGATGTTCTCTTGTCTTGTGCTATGTGTCTTTTTTACGAAGCCGTGATCAAAGACACGCCGTCATGGAAGGGAGTAGCACAGAGTTCAGTTGAGAGAATTTGACCAGTGTGTTTGTCGGTAGCATATTTGCCACGGGAATTTAGTCAGCGCAGTCATTCTCGGGTCCGAGTTCCGTGGGACTCTGACCATATGTTACTGTCTCAGATTCGAGACTTCTTTTTCGTCGCCTCTTATGACTCGCAGGGCTACGGTGGAGGTATTCGACCCCGCCACCACACGGAAGGAACTTCATTGCTCCAGCTGTCCTGGTTATAACATTTCGCACGGACTATATACACGTAGGAAACACCCCGTTTCCAACAGTAATTCTATTGCTGCATGCGTATTCGTTGACGCAGGAACGTGTTTACCGAGCCGTTGCTCAGAAACGGTCGTTCTTTACAGAGACACCGCTTAGGGACAGTTCTATACACCACAATATCTAGCTTGTAACGATTAATTTGTATTCTTGAAGTCGCGGTTTCCAGTTTTGGCAGGAAACCGGCTGTCCTGTCAGAAATATTCCTCTTCGTTTTTCCAGCCAGACTGCTTTTGCTTGCTATATGCTTCATAATTTTTCCTTGTTTGGCTTTCTCGTCAACCCAGAAGATGGAGGTGATATGTTCCCCCGAAACTTCGGTTGACTCTCAGCGGACTACACGGCGTTATACGAATATCACAGAAGATATAACTTTACTCCATGACTGCCGCTGTGAGGTCCTTAAATACTACACCAAAGAACTTGCTTGGAAGCTATATTTTCTCCGTGTAAGTGCATGTTTACACTCTTGTAGTCATGAAGTCATGGTCAGTCACAGTGGCCGCGCGGTCTAAGGCATGAACTGTCTTCGCCCGCTCAGACACTGGGATCGTGGGTTCGGATCCCACTCGAGGCATAGATGTCTGTGTGCGTTTATTCTGTATTTATGTTGTTCTTTGTGTAGGTGGCGACCTTGCGACGGACTGATCCCAAGTCCAAGGAGTTCTACCTTGTATAAATTAAGAAACTGAAAAAGCAGCCAAAGTCCACAAGGCCTCTAGAATCTAAAATAAATGGATGGATGGATAGTTTCATTTAGTGCATGACACTCGTTTGCCGCCCACTGGTCTGCTTAGTTCACCATCACGCCGGAAGTCTACCTTCCTGCTTAGTTGCATTTTGTAAGCCGATGGTCTGTTTTAGATGCAGCGTTTTCCCAGGGACGCTCGCAAATCTGTGCAGAGGCGTCGCTCTAGTGCGTGCTTATAAAAATGCCTCCCAGATACATTAGCAGACAGGGAGACGCCCACTCCACATTCATCTTTTATGTAAACGTTTTAGGTACAGCATTAAAAGTTAATACGAAAATGAAACGTAAGTCTCGGATGTGTTCTCTCCGAAAGAAGAATCCAAAATTGACATAACTTTTACAAGATTCTTTATTCCCTAAAAAGAAACTTTGTAAAGTGTATCAAAGTGACTAACTCTTAACTCTTTGAAGCCTGGTAAAAGCCATCCCTGTTAAAGGCCATGGAGGTCCATAGGGTTGTGAAATATGAAGGCTCCCACACTTTCTAGACAATCGACTAACAGATGGCAGTAAGGTTGTCAGCCTCACGCGCCGGCCGCCCTTTATCCCCCAGGAAGATTTCAGGTACTCATTTCTGTTAGAGTCTGAGTCGACCCCAGGGCCGTAATACTGTTGGAGTCATTAGGTCAATTGAAAAAGTTCAGTGACCTCATCGGCAATCGAACCCGCGACCTTCACTCTAGTTGCTTATTTCCTCAACCAACTACGCTTGTCCCCTTTGATGCCTGAAGTTTATTTAAATAATATTTAAGCGAAAGTTCCTGTATCACAGAAAACATACCGAATATTCATTATAAAAACCAAGCAGTCAGTGCTCACTTACTCACTCACTCATAGAACTGATCCCTTCTTCAGAAGCCGACAATTGCACAGCTACTACTAACTTCACAGTATTTTTATGGAACCCGAAGGTTCATTACCGTGCTCACAAGAGCCCTCCACTGGTCCATATACTGAGCCATATCGATCCAATCCATACCATCCCATCCTATCTCTAAGATCCATTTTAATATTGTCCACCCACCTGCGTCTTGGTCTTCCTATTGGGCTCTTTCCTTCTGGCTTCCCCACCAATATCCTATATGCATTTCTCTTCTCCCCATTCGTGCTACATGCCCCGCCCACCTCATCCTCCTAGATTTGATCAATCTAATTACACTTGGAGAAGAGTACAAGTTATTAAGCTCCTAATTATGCATTTCTCTCAACCTTCTGTCACTTCATCCATCTTCGGTCCAAATATTCTCCTCGGCACCCTGTTCTCAGACACCCTCAGTCTGTGTTTTTCCCTTAATGTCAGAGACCAAATTTCACACTCATACAGAATCACAAGCAAAATTATAGTTTTTTATATTCTACTTTTTATGTTTTTGGACAACAGACGAGAGGACAAAAGATTCTAGACTGAATGGTAACAACCGTTACCTGGATTCAATCTCCTCTTAATTTATCCCTGAATCAGGATTTGATTTGTTACAGTCGTTCCCAAATATCTGAACTGTTCCACATTTTCAAAAAATCTGTTTGCTGTCTTTATGTCATAATTTTGCCCTGCATTCTGGTAACGAGACAGCAACATATACTTAGTTTTATCTGTGTTTACTTCCAGACCAACCTCCTTACTAGCGTCAATTGAAGTTTCTATGTTTGTGTTTACGGTATCCATGCTATCACCCAAGTACTTCGGATCAGCAGCTGATGTATCCCATTTAATTTCAGCCCCACCTGGTTTTCCTGGACCTTCCTAATGGCATATTCCAAAGAAACAGTCAATGCTGTTTAGGGAAAATAGTTCTTGTTCCGGGAATCATAGAAAGCCCATCAATGTGATGGTCGGTTGACAAAATACAGCGTGCTTAATTTTAAAGCTAATAGCGCACTTACTGTACTGTAACACTGGCATTCAACGTGTGGGGGCCTCATGTGTCCGGGAGAGGTGGGGCTTTCTTCGTTGACAGATCGGGAACGCGATAGGCTTAATAGGCGTAGTTAATTAGTATGTCAATCAGTCAACCACGAATACCAGATGATGAGGGTGGCAGTGGGTGAAGTAGGCGGAAGTCTGGGATAGAGTCGTCTCGAGCAATGAATTGCAATGGGGCATAGTAAAATTCTTACATTTCTAAAAATAATCAATCGACGATGAAGATCGATTCTCTTGAACTTTCGAAATTTTACCACGTAACTGAACACCGGTCCCTGCGAGATGTTCCGATCTTGTAAAGCTGAAATTTTAATAAACCGGTAGTACAATTTCAGAAAGAAGCTTCTCAGTAATCGTGAAGATTACTTTCCTTTGAGATGAGACCCCGTGTATTCTGATATCAGTTCACTGACGTTTCGGATGAACTTGGAAGCCGGGATTAGAGATGGTATAGCGACTGGCTATGGGCTGGATGACTGGAGGGTCGGAGTTCGAGTTACGGTACTATAAATAATTTTCTCTTCTCCATGTCATCCAGACCGGCTCTGTGGCCCACCCAGCCTCATTTCCATTGGGAACCGAGGCCTCTTTGGTCGGGGGTAAAGCGTCCGGGTCGTGAAGCTGACCACTCACCTCTAACTAGCGCCGAGATGAAGAAAATATGAATGTATACATCCACTCCCCCATACGCCTTCATGGCGTAGTGCCTAATTAGTTAAGCATAAGGATAAATTTACCTTTTTTCCTTACCTTAGAATGAACGTACTGCATTCAGGTAGTACTCGTATGTACCTCCGAAATTTCGGTAAACTTCGGCGTGTCTACACGGCGTCACGGTATTCGCCATATTCACCGTTAATTAGCTAACACTTATATTAGATTTGAGTTGCTTGTTTGATTCCCTATTTTGTACTTCAGTAAGTGCATATCCAGCCTCGAAGAGCAAACGTGGAAGACACAGAGGAGTGTCTCAGGAGTTAGACAGCGAAGAAGATCCATCAACTTGCTACTTTCATTTTGCAGAAAGACATTAATTATTTAAATACAGGACCAGGGTCTTGTTAACTGCTACAACTGCCCTGCTTATCTATCACTTCTCGACTCTTATTCTAAGTTTGTCATTGATTGATCTTATGGGCGTATGGGGCATGTGTCTATGCTTCATCCATCACAGTTGTCTTCACTCCCATCCTTAAGATGGAGACATCGAATTTCTCAGAAAATCTAAAACAAACACGGGGATGCATCACAAGAATATTAATTCTTATTGAATTCATGTTATTGTTATATTTTGAATGTCCAAGTTGATATCTGTGTATTGTTTAAATATTTGTACATAGAAATCCCGCGTATAGTACGGAAAACATTTTTCCATAACTGCGGTGGCTTCCCATTGGCGCCATTGTAAACGTGACATACAGTGACTGAAACCCAATCTCGTACTCAGCCCAAGCGGCCATCACAATTCACTGAACATGTAACATGTATTAGAATCAATTGCGTTTGTCTCTGTTTGACCGTTCCTGGTTATTCCGTCACAATTAGCAAAGGTTGGTCTAACAGTAACGCTGTTACCTCGTGTTCTGGAGGTGTTCGTTTCGAATCCTGACTGGGGTTCGTGGGTTTCCTCAGTCCCTCCAGAAAATGCCGAGACAAAACCTCGATTAGGCTACGACCGCTTCCTTTCAAATCCTCTCATATTCATGAATCATGCCTTGATCCGACGCTTTGTATTCGCGTTATTGAAGCCGTCGCAAAACAGCACGCTTGTTTAATTTCTCATAACCGCAATATATATATATATATATATATATATATATATATATATGAGGAAGTATTTTCATATTGGGGAATATCGATCTGGGGATTTTGACGAATTTACGCCTCACGAGCCCTTGAATACGAACATGTCATTTTCCGATGCTTCCTGTATGTATGTATGTATGTATGTATGTATGTATGTAAGTGCATACGTATGTGCACCTCACTAGCGCCTAAACAGATGGGCGGATTTCATTTGAATTCAAGGCTCAACCGTCGTGGGTCGATGTCCAGTGAACGTGATCATTCCAGCTCCGAAAATGGCGACTCTTGACAGCGCCTTCCAACACAAAATTGCGGTTTTTGATCTGATTTAATTAGTTCACGGAGACCACTCCCCCAGATACAACTGCGCATGTGCTATCGTCAGGAAAGTAACGATACATACTCTGGAAGTCCAAACAGTACCTCTGCAACAAATTTATAGTTGAGCTTAATAGAACCTATAAATAAAACTTGTCATATTCTCTGTCAACACAACGCTATTATTAAGATACATAAAACAGTATATAATATAGATTAATATATCTATAATAAATAAATAAATATATATACAAACACGATCTATAGTGATTTACACTACAGGATCCGTCAACGCATGCGCCAGAGAGTCACTTCAGAAGTTCCCACTGTGTGAGGCAGCCATGTCACTGAACTAACATGTATGTTGTATGTTTTCCATTGTCCCCTTTGGCTTAAAAACACGACTTTTCGGAGGCTTTACCCCCAGGAATAGAGGTTGGTTCCATCCGATGGACCCAATAGAATAGATTTTATATTTTTTGCTTCACCTTCTGTAGGAAAGAGCGTTAGTGACGCAGACAGTTATGTCATCAATAGAAACTTATAAGATTCTATTCTCAGCATACTTATAGTATTCATAGGCTGGTGGGAAATTCAGACCTGCATACACAGGACTTTTTTTCTCGCAAGGTTGCCTACACAAGACATGACGTACGCTGGTTGTTTAGAGTAGGCGGACGTTGCCCTCTGACGTCCACAGTTTTCGGAACGCCCTGACATTTTCCTTTAATTAGAAGGAAAGAACGAATTGTGGTCAATATCGTCACGATTTTAGAGTGATTACAGACGGAGTTTGGATTGGTAATCCAATTTATTTAACTCTTAAAACTCGTAACTACAAGTAATTATAACTGTTTCACTAATTCACACACTTTACAGTTCTCTAGAGCACACAATTATGTCTTCTCACCCTGCTGTGTCTTCAACAGTCGTTGTCTGGTAACGGTTTTCAACGGCGGGCTTTCCTCTTCCTCTGGGTTTCCGAACTGCCCTCGGCCTCAGCTACAAGATTCTCACAGCAATAGCTCACAATGATTGAACCGCAGTGGTTATCTAACTCACTGAGTTACGCCACTGACGGGGCCCTTTATGCCACAATAATTATGTCATTATGTGTTAGTAGTTTGGCAGCTATTGAAGGAATTGCTCGCCTTCTATGGAACCCGAAAGTTCATGAGAGCTTGCCATTAGTAGTAGAGCCAATCTTAAGGGACACCAGTCCATCCATATCCTCACACATTACTTCTTAAGGAAGATTGACATCCTTCCTCTGCAGATGTGATAATGTGCTGCCTGGTTAGGGTTGTCGCGCCCTTCAAGTAGCGGTTTTATAAATATGAAGCAATTGTGGAACGATGATTAAAATGGCGAATCCGAAGAACTCGAAGGAAAACCAGCTCCGGTACGAATTTGTCCCCTATGAATCTCACATAGTCACGTGGCATTGAATCCGACGCTCCATCATGAGAATTCAGCTCTGAAGGCACATATTTTAATATTTTTATCTCATTTAACCTTAGATCTTCCAAATTATTTCGACTAAAATTGTGTATGTATTTCTTGTGTTACCCGTACGTTCTAGATGTCCCACTTATCCTCCTTGATTAGGTCACCCTGATATTTGGTGTAAAGTAAAAATTACCAGCTACGCATTGTATAATTGTCTGCATCTTTCTTTTGTTTCCTGGGAGTATTTTGTCCTCTAACGCTCTTCTACAGCAATGAAATGTATTGTTGTAGTCTCAAAATAGAGTTACGTTTTAATAGCTTACTTCCATAGGTTAGGTTAGGTGGAATGGAATTACTGTATCAAAGTAAAAATTTCTTTATGTGTATATAACCCCGTTTTGTTTATGTGAATATACTATTATACAGATATACGAGTTTATATTTGTTTTTCATTAATCGAGTTTAACGCTCCGGTTGAATCTTCTCTGTTATCTGTGTGTACTATGCACGTCGGACTGTGACGTTATGTTTCGTATACAATTGTTTCCCTGCTGTGGTTGCACAATTCATTTCGTCTACAATGACGCAGAAATATTTATATCGTTATAAAAGCTTGCCTCCTTGACAGAAGCGGATGAACGAGATTTGTGTAACGAATATGTCGACCGAACCATGACTAAGTGATTGTGTCATCGTAAATGAAGTTCTTTAACTGCAATTCGCTTTTACTTCAAGTGTGAGATCCTAGTGGAATTTCCATCATTAAGTAGAGAGAATTTATGAATATGCTACATTTTATTTCCTGTAAGCATTGAGTCATAATATCGTGACGAAAATTAAATACACCTACCTTCATGGACCTGAATCCTTCTTTGTAACCTAATAGTTACTAAAAAAATACCCAGAATTTTATACAATCGAAAGTTCATTAAATTGTTCAGAAAGCTCCTCGCTGGTCGTTATCTTGAGTCCTATGAATCCACTCTACGCCCTCTCATTCTGTGTTTTTAAAATTCAGATTAATATTACCCTCCCATCTATACCTAGATCTTCCTAGTCGTGTTTTTCCTTAAGGTTTTCCTACTGATACATTTTATGCACTGTATTTTCTCTCCCGTGTGTACTATACACCCTGCTCATCCTTGAGATAAATTCACCCAATTAATTAAATGTCCAAAGAAAAATTTCATAATTTTTACATACGTGGACAGGTAATGCTTGAAAGGATTTTAATATTATACGAAATGAGAGTTAGTCAGCCCTTTCACAATCGTGGCGTAAATTTTACCTATTTTTATCCTTATTCACTTTGTTTTCTCGAGACCCGTGACACATATTTAGACAAAACTTGGCGTGTACATACGAGTAGTTGCTCATGCCGTTATTTTGTTGTTTACGTTCATTGCTTTGGTACATGATTAGTTCGTATTGGTAGTTAGTAGCTTAGCGGACGGGCCTCTTACTTATCATTTACACGTTTCCACTGCTACGAATCAGCACGCAACAATAGAGAGAGTAAAAACGATGTTTTCTATGCGATCCGTGCCGAGTTTATATGACGAGGCCACCAGCCGAGTCATTAGCCTCACGGGGCTTGGCGCCAAGACGAACTAATTTGTGAACCGCCAGTCTTAAAATAACTGTGACTCTTACTCTGAGTCAGTTAGTCATAGCCAATGAGTGACTAGTTGAAGTCCAGCTGTGAGATGGTAGCCAGCCTGCAAAGACGTAAGCATGGAAGCAGAGGACATTGATGAGATCCGTTGCCAGGAAACGCCTAGTAAATATATAGAAGACTTAGTGACTAGTGAATTGTAGTGTGTGAATTGAGGATAGCGTTGGAATTCCTTGTATTTACGACTTTCAGGAGACTAGTAAATTTAACAACCAATCCAAACCCCGCACCTAGTCACCAAATTCGTGATAATTTGTTATTTCTTTAGTTGATTAATCATTTTGAATAAGTAAAAAGTAAAGGTATCCCTGTAACAGGCTGTGAAGGCCCATAGGGTTGTGAGATGTTGAGGTTCCCACATTTTCTAGACAATCAGCTCACATATGGCGATGAGGTTGTAAGCGTCACGCGCCGGCTGCCTTTTACCTCCAGGAATATTCCTGATACTCATTTCTGTTAGATGCTGAGTCGACTCCAGGGCCATAATGCTGCTGGAAAGATTAGATAAATTGAAAACTCCACCTCATCGGGATTCGATCCCGCGACCTTCCGGCTTGTAGCATAGTGACTCAACGAACTACGCTACCGCGTGCCCCCAATCATTTTAAATACATGCAATTCTTCTGTCGGTCTTTTAACTGTTTTCTTGATTAATTTAGTTAATTCATTAGGTCGGTTTGTAAATAGGTTGCTAGTAAGTTACTTAATTGATCAAGCGAGCGTGAGCTGCGCACTGAATTGGTACGTCTCTTGTAAGTTTTAATGTAATTGCTCATGCATCAGAGTGTCTTTGGTAAACAGCCTCTTTAGATTTGCCTAAATCAATTAATTAAAACATTTCAAAATTATTACTTCTAAAATTGGATTATAAGATTACGGACTCAGACTGTAGGATACAGTTGTGATTAAGACTGGCTACCCTTGCTATAAACTACTTGCTACCACTTTACTGTCTTTCCGAAGATAACACAAAAGGAGCAATATACCGATTATCGTGAGACTGTAGGGGCATCCAAAATGTAATTCTCCAGGAAATATATCAGTGTGACGTAAGAAGCAAAGATGACATCATATCAGATCTACTTTATTAGCTCTTTCTATGGGAATTCCACTGTGTATATACAAAATAACCGTTACGAATTCTCCCGCTCTCGTTGCCTTGAAGCGCACTGTTTGTTCCCTTGACATTCAGATAATCCGAGATGCGTCTTGAAATTTTCCCACTTCACATTTACTCTTTAGTTTGCTCTGCTCTCCACTGTCTCAGTTGGGTTTCTGAGCTACCACTTCCAGCCATTGTAAAGTAATGCAAATTGTTTGAAGGTTGAGTTGCGTACCCTCGTAAACCGTGACGTTGCTTATCATCATTTATTGTATCCCCTCAGTTACAACTCGTTTAGGCTGTACATGTCTCGACATCTGCAATGTCACCTCCACAGTTATGTGTTTTTATATTATAAACTAAACATTACCTCAAGATTATGGTATGTGATTATGTACGCTTTTGAACAGTTCGAAATTATAAACATTATATTAATAAGATCTAAAAGTTTGTGAAGATGGTACATTGGTACAAATATTATGTTTTGAACATTATCAATCATATTGTCTTTATATAAAATCCCTGGTCCGGACATAGGCACTAGCTCAATCGATTTGGCCTAACTGAGTAGGTTTTACCTGAGCACGGAGACAGAATCCAGTCTCCAATACGTTGTGTTTTGAAAAATAAACAGGACTGTTTTTAGAAAAAGACGAGACAATGGATAGTGTCCAAAAACATAATAGTTTAACCTTTTATTAATGTTTAGTTTGTAACATAATACAGCCTGAAGGCGATGCTGTAGATGTCGAAACATATCGGCCAAACATCCAACCTAAATGTGTTGTAATTGACGGTATATATCAAATGATAATAAGTAATATAATATAGCTTGCGGTTTTTAGACACGGTTGCTTCTCCTGTTATTATGTATACGGATCAACCAACCTGCTTAAGTCTATATAGCTCTATATACAGCTTCTAGTGTACCAAAATGAAGTGTCTGAAACAATATACAGGGTGTCCCATGAGGAAAGGTCAATATTCTCTGAGGTCATAGTATCGGCCATGATAAGCAAAAAAGTGTATATGTACATGTGTCCCATTCCTACCGGTTTCCGAGATACAGCTGTATCACTGTATAGTTCGGAAACTGTTGATAGGAAAGAGATATTACCTACTGTTTCTAATGCCGGTATCTGCTGTTCAAGGGACAATGTTCGTACAGTTTACCCAGTACAATACATTTCCGAAAATTCCACCGTAAGCATCAGTGCACTTTGCAGCTCGTGTGAGGACATGGCGTGTTGCTCGTCTGTAGAGTGTACAGTTATTTGCAGCGTTACTGGGAAGTTATTCGCATGCTTCCATCCCCCTCAGTTTTTACTTTCACCTGTTATGTGTTGCAATAGCTGGAATTCTTTCTTCCTAATGTCATACATGATGCTTCTCGGTACTCCAGTCTCCGAGTTCATACATCTCACTTCTAGTAATTTCCACGCACTCTCACCATGACAATTTCGCGCCCTCATTCCGACGTGCTCGTACGACCTGAACGTTATTTGGCCCAGTCCTGCCACTTTTGTTTTAACGTCTACAACAGTTTTCCGGCCGCTGTGCATAATTGAATTCTTCCCAGGTGACTGTCGCATAGCGCAGTTGCTACTTCTTTGTGCTTCCCATCTTCACGCTTGCAAACGTCAATCGTCTCTGATCCTAAAGGCGCGTCCACATTATTCGTGCTCGGGCTCGTGCTCGCCAGGCTTGTGCTCGTCTGGAGAATCGTCGGGCTTTTACTTGTGCTCGTAAATCTTCGTCCACACTACTTCAGTTGCTCGCCAGGCTTCGGCGCGTGAGGATCCGTATATTTACTCTTAGTGTGTATAGGCTGTAGTCGTATTTTTATTTATTGGATATAGTTTTTTAATTAAAAATTTAAAATTTGCTTGTCTTGTGACTTGTCATATCGTCCACATTACTCGCGAGCATAGCAAGTCACACTAGCATGAGCACGAGTAATGTGGACGCGCCTTAACGCATTGCTGAGCGACGAGCTCTGAAATATCGCAATTCAGTCAGTATAGTTAAAGCTTATACCAAGTTTGTCACCTGTTTCACTCTGGTTCCTTTCTTGGCTTATTCGTGGACGCTGAAGATGGAGACGATATGTTCCTCCGAAATGTTGCTAATTTTCCACCAGAGTACACGCTATCATATTACAGAAGACCTAAGTCATTTTTAGCGATATTCTAAAACATAAACGTAATATTGATTCCAGAGTTTTTGGACAGTCTATAGTTTTTTTTTTTTCGCTTAGTGGGGGGTGGAGTCCAACTGGGTCCACTCGGCACGGCGGTCACTGATTTTCCTATTGTAGCCTGCCCCGGATGATTATGATGATGGAGAATTTGGTGGAATGAAGATTGGCAGGGGAAACCGAAGTACTCGGAGAAATCGCCCCAGCGCCACTTTGTCCACCACAAATCCCACTTGACCAGACCCGGGATCGACCCCGGGTCGCCGCGGTGGGAAGCCAGCGACTAACCGCTTGAGCTGTGGCGCTGTAGTTACCTGCTTCACGTGATATTGCTCAACTCACATTTTTTTAAATATTTAATTTATATGCCTCATTGAATTTCATGATTTTACAAGAGAACCTCTGAAACTCACAGTTAGCACACCATCCAATGAAATCTTCTCTGTATTTACTAGTTTTTTTAAACTTTTGACACCCCTGTCTAATATATCGTGCTTAAACTGCGAAGCCCATATTGGCTTCGACTTATGTTCTAAGAGTTCCTTCTTGTAGCCAGTTCATTATTTTTGTCGGTCTCGGAATCTTCTTTCCAGCGCTTCGCCCTTCTTCCCTTTCGCCTCACAGATTTATAATGTCGTATCTCCTGCCGCCAGTCTCCAGCCATTTCGTATACATTGTATATGTATCCGTTGCTTCCCATGCGCAGTAACACCTTTACCTACTACTGAGCATTCTGGCCTAGCGGCGACGTACTGTGTTTATATTCAAGACGTGCTCGATTCAAATTTCGACAAGGAACCCTGCTATACTGACCGAGTTCTTTTCGTGGTGGTTTCTCGGCCCTTTTAGGTACATACCCGGACAGCGTCTTAATTATGTCACGACCGTTTTCTACCAAATCATTTACAATTCGACAGTATGTAGTTCAGACACTGACAGCGTCGTAGCCTCGTATATTGTTTAACTGAACTCTCCACAAATATAAATATTTCGTTTTAACTTTAATTTCGAATCGTATCGAGGTCATGTGCGCCCATCTGTATGTGGCAGGGTCCAGAGTACTTTAACACGTTGGAACAAACATAAACTTTGGGTTTGAATCATTTTAGGGGCCGCTGTTCCTGAAGACATAACTGAACACATGTGTACATCTCTGAGTTTCGGTCAGACACTTAAGCAGCTTGGTGTGATGCACTAATGTCACGTTAACACTGCGGTGTGTACGCCTTACAAAGTAATTCGTGTGTAATGTTTAATATAATTATAAAGACTACATATTTTTTAATGCTAGTGGGGTGGGACTAAGTCCCTTGTACTGCGGCCACTTCTGGCCTATTGTACCAGCCCCAGATGATAGGTGAGGGTGATTGTGGAGCAATTGGTGGAATGAAGATTGGCAGGGGAAACCGAAGTACTCGGAGAAAACCTGCCCCAGCGCCACTTTGTCCACCTCAAATCCCACTTGACCAGACCCGGAATCGAACCCGGGCCGCCGCGGTGGGAAGTCAGCGACTAACCGCTTCAGCGGCCCTTCATGTTTGTGTTACTTACTTACTCATGGAGCTGAGCCCTTCTGGAGGAGCCGCCAATTTTGCAGCTACTCAAGAACTTCCCTGAATTTTATGGAACCCGAAGTTTCATTACCGTGTTCACAAGAGCCCTCCACTGGTCCCTATGCTGAGCCAGATCAATCCAATCCATACCATCCCATCCTATGTCTCTAAGATAAATTTTAATATTGTCCACCTGCCTACGCCTTGGTCTTCCCACTGGTCTCTTTCCTTCTGGCTTTCTGCATTCCTGGTCTCCCCCATTCGTACTACATGCCCTGCCCACTTCATCCTCCTTGACTTGATCCTCATATAATAATCATGTTACGAAAAGAACACAAGCCCTCTGACCTGTACTTTTTTATCTACCTTAAATAAATTATTGTGAATTTGTAATAAAAACATAGAAGCTTCGAAAGATGATGTAGTTCGTAACTTGTCAGAATTTCATTTGAGGGAGTGTTTTGGGGAACCAATCTGAAATTACATGTTATCATATAGATTTCTCCATCGTTACTCAAATAACATGAAAACTGATGATCCTGCCGTAGAATCTTTCTTTTATGGATATGCCTTGTCTGAAGAAAACATTTGTTTCCATGCCGATCAGGATATTTCAAAGGAGATTGAGTTTCACTCATAAATTACCCTCCTTAATACTGCCTGGACATAACGATTTATTTCATTCGAATGTTCTCAAAATTTTCTTCATGTTTTCCTTTCTCTTTGCAATTTCCTTTTGTGCCTTTATAGTTGTCATCTCAAACAGCGTTGCCGAGTACACAGCCCTTTCTACAGCGTTGCTTGTACTAATTTCACGCTGCGACACGATATAAATATAACAGTAGTCAGCATCAGCAGAACGACAATTGTCTGCAGACTTGAGTCGCGGACAATAGACATAATTTATCACCATTTACAGTACCACAGCAGTAACTGGAACAAAACATCAAATTCGGTCACTGATCTTACGGCAAGAAGAAAACAAGTCTGTAATACAGCAGTAAGCAAAGAATATGCGAGACAATAACAGGACATTAAAACATAAAAAAAGGACAAAGCTGAAGCTGATGTTTTATGAAGTGAAGAAAGGCTTATGTTAAGAAGAACAATAAAGTTACATATTACGCTGCAAACTGCTCGGAGAGGGGGGGGGGATGGAATCAAATAACATTGAACAGCGATAAATTGGGATGAGGATCTTAAGCCCAGAAAGAAAACTCATGTAGAAGAAGAATACTCTGAAATAAAACCATGTCTCTCGAGAATGGAGGTTGTTTGCCTCTTAACCCAATACTGTAAAAACAATTGATATTCAGAATCCTACAAAAGTAGAAAGATCAGACCCTAAAATACGTCGAAGACCATAGGATGTATTCCTAAAGAAGGAATTCTGGGAAGACCTAGGTGCGTACTTTCCTCTGATACGACACGGACAACACAGAAAACGATGCCTCCAATTATTCGTTGCCGGGGAACGTCTTTGCCGAGTTTTTGGCCAGCAACGATAGGAGGATACACAGGCAGACCAACAGACTCTCCTTTGATAAAACACGGACAAAACATAAAATGAAGCGTCCAAGATTTCTATTATTGCGTGTATTCGTTGCCGCTGGAACGTGTTTACTAAGCCGTTGGCTAGCGACAAAAGGAGGGACACACTTTACCGAGCCTTAGCCTAGCAACGACAGGAGGGACACACATACAGACACAAACTGATGGGAGGTATTTATAAAGTATGCCGCTGAGATGGGTTCAGGTGCCCTGATGTACATACCAAGTTTCATGAAGATTGGTTCAGGCATTCAGAAGTTGATAAGAAGCACTCATAGACACACCGACACACAGACAGCATGGTGATATCATAAGCATTCTTTTATTTTTTTTTTAATAAGAAAAGCAAGCTAAAAGGACGTAGAAGATTGGGATGCCAAATAAGAAGGTTGAAAGGTCAGTGAACTCTTCCAGAGGACAACACAGGTCCCACATATCTGATCCTGGAAGATGCTTATATAATATACTGTGCTTTATCCTATGACATATTGTATCGATTTCCGATGGTCTCCCGCTCATACCAGAAAGTCCTGCCTTAGATTTATTCTAGAGTGTTCCCTTAATCTGTTTCTTTTAAATTTACGTACTATTAATATGACCGTGATTTTAATTTCGTAATGCCTGGTATAAATATTTATGACGTGGATAAAAATAGATAAAATAATTCCATTCTTCTGATTTATCGCGCTTCAGTTACCACGCGATGCGGATAAGTATGTGGGATTTCCCCGAAAGCGAAAGTGACACGCCGTAACACGTGGTCTCATGATTAACGGATCGTCAGCGAACAACATAGGACAGTTACCTCTTACGTTCGCAAGTCTGTCCTTTTCGGGTTTTAAGAGAGCAGGCGTTATGAAATTTTATCTAATTCCGATTTAGGCCTTTGTTAGCAAATGGAGAACAACGAATTATGTGATGGTTACGTCTGTCCATCTATATGTGACCTAGAATTAATGTCTGAACTGTTAGGCAAACTTTCTTAAAATTCGATGGACATTTTTCACTAAAGATTATTACGGAATTGCGACTTTCAACTACATTGACCAGTAGAAGAGGCTACTTTATATAGAGCTGTAAGTGGATTTTTACATGTATCATGTAAAACCTTTCCTATGTTCTTTTTTTTTAATTCAGTTTGAGAGAGTTATTAATTTTCATTTCATTATTTCAATTTTTAACTGAGCTTCACAGTCTACACAGAACGTCATCGGTAATTTTGTACACTGAGTTATAGATTTCAGCCATTTCAATCTCGTTACAAGTTATTCCTGCCAATACTTCTTAGTTCTTCCATTCATGTATTTAAGTTTAAAATTTTAAGTTATTTTAAACTGTAATTTTGCTTGAGGTTCTGTATAGGTGTGAAACTTTGTCTCTTTGATATTAAGGGAGGAACATAGACTGAGGATGTTTGAGAACAGGGCGTTGAGGAGAATGTTTGAACCAAAGAGAGATGAAGTGACAGGAGGTTGGAGAAAACTGCATAATGAGAAGCTTCATAACTTGTACTCTTCTTCAGGTATAATTAGAATGATGAAGTCAAAGAGGGAATATAGCACAAATACAGAGAAGCGGAATGCATGTAGGTTATTGGTGGGAAGGCCAAAAGAAAGAGACCACTAGGAAGACCAAGGCTTAGATGGGGGAACAATATTAAAATGGATCTTAGATATGATGGGATAGTATCGATTGGATTGATCTGCTTAGGATAGGAACAAGTGAAGGGCTCTTGTGAACACGGTAATGAACGTTCGGGTTCCATGCGTGAGTGATGTTAAGTTATTTTGGATTTATTCTTCACATGATCGATAAAGGTGTAACCTTTGCCATAAAAATCTCATCTCTGTAGGTTCTGGTTTCCATTTGTTCATTTTACTCAGCACCCACTTTTCATATCTACACCTAATTCGGTCTACATTTATTCAGTATATATTTATAAACCTATGTATTATGTAGGAAGCACTTTCGTCGATTGTTCCCCGTTTCTTTGCGTCTGGCCTAAGTTTTAGGCAAATAACTGATTTTATAGTGCAAGAGCGACATATGCCTGCCGTTTGATTGCTTTTGCTGATCACAGTGGCCGCGCGGTCTAAGGTATGAACCGTCTTCGCTCGCTCGAACGCTGGGATCGTGGGTTCGAATCCCACTGAAGTCACGAATATCTGTGTGCTATAACTCTGTGTTCATGCTGTCTTGTGTGTAGACAGCGACCTTGCGACGGGCTGATCCTCCGTCCAAGGAGTCCTACCGTCTGTGTATAGGAATAAGAAAGTGAAAAAGCGGCCAACGTCCAACAAAGGGCTGTAGAGCCATAGATAGATAGAAGTATAGTTACTTTGGTTACCATCTAATGCATAAGTGATATGTCCACGGATCTGTGTACTGAACACAGGAGTAATGGGGAATCTCATTATATCAGTGTGCTTATTGTAAGACACAGCAGAGCGATGGACTGGCACTGGGTTCATCAGACCCACACGTCTGTGACGACTGAGTTATGTAGGCTGACCTGCGGAAGAAGCTTTGAATTTATTCATTAATATTTCTTCCTGCTCCCTGTTTTATTCCTCCGCAGAAGTCGTGCAGTACATTTTGACAGCAAATTTTGTCTTGTGCACAAGCTATGTTACGTCCTCTATATTNTTAGAACACCTCAATACAACTAACTCCGCGAAGCTGATCCCTTCTTGAGATGTTGCGAGTCGCTCAGCCACTCAAGAGTTTCCCAAAATTTTGTAGAACCTGAAGGTTCATTACCGTGTTCATAAGAGCCCTCCACTGGTCCCTATCCTCAGCCAGATCAATCCAGTCCATACCACCTCATCACGTCTAAGATCCATTTTCACACGCACGCACACATGTACACACGCACATATATATGTGTGTGTGTGTGTATACATGTGTGTGTGCGTGTGAAAATGGATCTTAGACGTGATGAGGTGGTATGGACTGGATTGATCTGGCTGAGGATAGGGACCAGTGGAGGGCTCTTATGAACACGGTAATGAACCTTCAGGTTCTACAAAATTTTGGGAAACTCTTGAGTGGCTGAGCGACTGGCAGCATCTCAAGAAGGGATCAGCTTCGCGGAGTTAGTTGTATTGAGGTGTTCTAAGTGATGGCATAATCTAGTTCTCTTGGAAAGTACCACCGAGGGACACACTGGAAAGCGTGGGAATTAGGTGGTTTAAAGACAGAACATTATGTTAACCCTTTAAAACACAGTGATTACTAAATGTACCACCCACATTAACATACCAAACCCTGAATTCTGCCCATAGAGTATATTTGTATGTTTCATATGTTTCGAACAATAAACAGCGATTGTTTCTCTCAACTGCATTTGACTGATCTTTGTAGCCGGAGCGTAATATATTTCCTTTGAGGTACGAATTGGATTTCTATATCTACTATTTAGAAGGAAGTCAGTCTTTAAAATGTTAACTAAACCTTTGAAGTAAAATATAAAAACAATTGCTCAAACAAACGTTTTAATATGTTTTCAGTAGGTTACTCAGAAACATTTATACTTATCTACCAAATTATACGGCATCACATACCACAATCATGAATTCCATGATTTCCAGATACAAAATTATAATCACCCTCCTGTTACTTCCCTCATTTAGACACATCTCTCCCCCGCACCCTCGTATCGTACGCAAGTCAGCCTACGCATATATTCCTTAGGGTGAGAGACCAAGTTCCTCACCCATGTAAAACAGCTAAAAATCTGTCTCTATCTAGACAAAAGTGTGCGGATAGAATATGCCCACCTGAATCGTATTTCGGTTCATACAGCATAACCTCATATTATGTGAATATTTTTTTTTAATTCGCTTAGTGGGGGTGGAGTTCAACTGGGTCCACTCGGCACGGCGGCCACTGATTGGCCTATTGTACGTGCCCCGAGTGATTATGATGATGGAGAATTTGGTGGAATGAAGATTGGCAGGGGAAACCGAAATACTAGCAGAAAACCCGCCCCAGCGCCACTTTGTCCACCACAAATCCCACTTGACCAGACCCGGGATCTAACCCTGGCAGCCGCGATGGGAAGCCAGCGACTAACCGCTTGAGCTGTGGCGCGGCCTATTGTGTGAATAAGTCCGCTGTTAAGGGTGGCTGAGCTGCTAGGGAACACGGCACTCTCAGTCCGTCCGAATGTTTCGTGTTCTCTCTTTCTGTCCGTTACAGTCCATTTCCATCGCCGCTTCAATTTTCGTTGCAGTTAAGTTTCCGTCCTTTCTTATGCTTCCACTGTGGCCTTTCCTTCCGTCAGTGGGTTCGATATTTCAATTTAAACTTTATTGCTTAGCAATGTTGAAACTTCACTGGCGAATCTGCCAACGGTACAGAATGTAATATATTCCTGACAATAGAACATCAAAGTGCAATACGTTCCCAGTAACGCATCCTGGTTTCCTCTCATATGCAGAATTGATTGTATCGCGATAGATGTTCCGGGAACTGATTTGCTGTCTTCCGTTTCTCTCCTGTTTCCTATGCAGTCCGAAATTTCGGCAAACCAGCTGCTCTAATTGCCACCAGCTTTTACGATTTATTTTTTCGTTTGGCTTAATCTTCGAAGCTGATTCTTCGAAGGCGACATGTTCCCACGAAACGTCGGTTGATTTTTAAAGGACTACGCGACGTTATACCCCAGAAGATATCTGTTGTTTGTAAGCGTTATTATCATGTGGCATTATGATGGCAGACGTAGAAATATCGCAATTTTAGTCTTCTAAAATATTATATGAAAAAAATACACGTCATTCGGTTTCTATTATAACAGCATTAAATGAAATTTTGAACATGAAAATGGTGCATTCTGATAAAAATGTTATCTTTATTTATGATACAGTTAATTTTAAAAGCAGTACAGTATATTCTGACTTTTTAAAGACCGAAAATAACTTTCCTTCCCGTTAAGAGGTAAAGTCAAACAGCATTTGTATATGCTGTACTTATTTCAAGCGTAGAAAAGTCTGTTATAGTCTAAACGTAAAAGTTTACAGATTTTGGTCTGGATGACATGGATACTTATAGCAATATATATTGTCACGTGTATGAGTGACTATAGACGGGGTTTATATTGGTAATTAGATTTATTGAACCCTTACAGATCGTGACTACAAGTAACTATAGCACTATCGCTAATTCACATACTCAGTAGTTCACTACAGAACGTACTAAATCTTCTCATTCTGATGTGTATTTACCAGTCGTTGCCTGGTAACGACTTTCAGCGGTGGAAGTTCCGCTTACTCTGGGTTCCCGAACTATCCCTGAGCCTGAGCTACCAGCTTCTGATAGCAACGGCTCACAAGGACTAAACTGCAACAGTCCTCTAACTCACTCACAAACCATCTCGCTCCACACCACTGCACTAACTTCACTGTACTCAGTCTGTCGCGTGATATAGCCTCGGAGTAGATCACGTAGAAAACATTGCTTCCAACAGTACTTCCCCTGTTTTTCTCTCGGTCCACTGCCTAGCAACGGCCGTTGTCTCGTTATTTGTTTCGCGGTCGTCGGCTAATAACGTAACGTGTCTATATACCACAAAATATATATACTATATACAAAGGCTATGCAGTGAAAACAAAACAGCCTTGCGATTCCAGTGAAACCCAATTGTGTCTCAGTTTGTTAGCTCTTGAGTTAAGTTTCAAAGTTGGCATCTCTCCAAACTTTACGCGAGACTGAACTTAAACCCACAGTAAAGCGTTCGAATGTTACATGATCCAGTTAATTGCGCCCAAATTAAGCCAACGGAAGGCACTAATTTGCAGCAGTGAAAGTCTGTGTAAGTCTGTTGTGTACACGTCACTTGAGAAGGCCAAAGTCAGTAGTCCGGGTTGCTTGGTCTCCAGGGTCTCCAGGATGCAACTGCGTACATTTTCTGTTACGTCTGGCTTCCCTCTCGTGCTCTATGTCCTACTTAATTAAACGCCATGTTTTGCGTATAAATACATTGTTATAAATTTCTTTCATATTTACATATTTGCTAATCTTACAGACGCTATTAATATTACGAATCCAATGGCAAAATAAATACGCTAAGTATTCTTGGATGATAGCTGATGAAACAGGCTTTATAAGCCTAAAACTGTACAGGTAGTCAAAGAAGAGGAAGACTAATCTTACTCGTGCATACGAGTATTGGTTCTTTGTTTTCAGCTTATCGATTTACAACTTCGATATCTAATCGATAGTATGCATGCCATTCACTAATTGGTAGATTAATAATTTATTGTCATCCTCTTTCAAGATGTGTGCCCCTAGTATGGTCTCTCTGCATATGGATATGATAATAATAACATTGGATTACTGATAATTACAGTCTTTTTTCGATATGACGTCTTTCTTTTTTTTTTGTGGGGTATTAAGCACATAATTTTACAATTCCGATCTCTGGCCACCGTTTTCACACTTAACGTCATATAGTGTAGCCCTTGAATGACACTTTGAAATCACGATTTTACTGAATATGCGAGTTGTGGACTTGAAATTTTTCTGAGGAAAGAAGGCTTGATAATAATAGTCTGGAGGTACCATTTTGTGGTTTAGGTCGACACCGACTGACGACCCTGCATTATCAGCTGAAACATTTTCTTCCATTGCCTGACCTTTGCCATAGAGAATTTTGACTGGATTTGAAAACAATCGGCGAATGAAAAGGTGGCATGTGATTTATGGGTATTTAACGTTGAATAATGACTATTTGAAATGTCGCGTAAGACAAAAGGAACAAGTTGGTGTACTAGTTTAGTTGCTGGTATTGATTTATGTGGGATGTTTGGTGCTTACATAGGTTATACAATATTATATACCGTTGAAAATCATGTTTGTTACGAATTATCGGTAAGGACATTGGGGGAAAATCGTTGCCTTTTTTAATAAAACGGTACAGCATTGACATTTTAGCCCGCTTTGAGCCTTGGCCTCATGTTGAGGTATAGCTGCAGTTATTCTTAGCTTTCGGCACTGGACGAAGGTGAGATGATAACTACACGTTCCAGCCACTTTAGCCCTTTTTCCCATTAGTTGTGAGGCTGAGTGGAACCCAGAACCGTTCTGAATGTAGTGGCGAAGATAAGATTATCCATCCCCATCGGAAACCTAGCCCTGATTATCCTACCCGTAACGTGGTAATTATATTCACCGAGCTACTCCCACTCGATAGCTTCAAGGCATTATCCGAGAATTCGGCCGGGGGTGAGAGGAAATCCACGAAACCATCTCCTGCCGGCATGGAGACTACACTCCGAATGCAAAACAGACTTGTTAGTGTTGACTCATCGCGAGTGACTAGTAGAATTCTTAGGAGAAACGTAACTGAATTACTATTGTAATTCTGTCGTATGAATAAGGACCCGTAACGCGAAGCCACAAGCGCCCTCTCGAGTGCTGACGTGGGAAGGACAGGCACCTTGTGCGAGGGAACTTTCTGTTTGACGTCGCAAACTTAGCAAGAACCCTTGAATTCTTTATGACCCGTCTCCTGATAATAAAGACGAAAAAGGAGGTTTCATGAAACTTGGCTGCGTGAGCATTTCAAACAGTCGCTGATGACTTTCTTTGAGACAAACACTGAGATGAATTATGCTAAGGCTGTTGTGATCTGCTTACATACGCTTGAGGCAGCTTTGGTGGTCTAGAGGTTAGCACTGCAGCCTAGTATTCACAAGGTCTCAGGTTCAAACCCAACTGCCTTCACTAATATAAAAAAAATAATTTTTAGGCCACGCCATAGCTCAAGCGGTTAGTCGCTGGCTTCCCACCGCGGCGGCCCGGGTTTGATCCCGGGTTTGGTCAAGTGGGATTTGTGGTGAACAAAGTGGCGCTGGGATAGGTTTTCTCCGAGTACTTCGGTTTCCCCTGCCAGTCTTCATTCCACAAATTGCTCCACAATCACCGTCACCTATCATCTGGGGCTGGTACAATAGGCCAGAAGTGGCCACAGTACAAGGGACTTAGTCCCACCCCGCTAGCAATAAAAAAAAATACCTACGCGAGGCACTCAATGTGTGAGTTGATGTGTGAGTGAAGGACTGGGTTTACAGTTGGGGCTACGTTGAGGACTGATACAATAGGTTCCTCTATAAATTTGGTATCTATTTACCAAACTACACTTCATCACTTTCCAGAAGGCCGTAATTGTAGTGTAAACATTTCCACTTTTTGTTAGTGCAAGAGATAAAGCCAGGAGCATATGTCGATTTACGACAAAATATAAACTCAGAATCACACGGGAGTAATGATACATTTCGCTTTCAGCTCACTGGAGAAATTAAACGTCTAGAAAGCAAGATGAAGAAGGGTTTCACATCATGAAATCAAATCCAGTTTTCTGCACGGTTGCATGCCTCCTGCAAACATGTCTTCGTAAGTTAATCCAATATGTTTTGCTTTGAAGCTCTATATCACGTAGTAGTTAATTGCCTTTAAAAAATAAAGTAAATTTTAAGCACGAAAGGAGTAAGCTAAGGTATTAATTAGCGAATCTGATTGCATTTGCACCTAATCCTCTACTTTCTGATTAAGGAAATATATTCACGACAAACGATATTAATTTCATTTGCATTACTGAACACCTAGAAGGCTCAATTTGTGACACTAACAAGGCTACAGGATACAGTGATTGCTGTACGACTGAAAGGGTTGTTTGCATAAACGACTTACAAGGTGTTTCGCAAGATTTTAATGCATGGTAGGTTTTATTAGACTTACTTAATCCATTCCTCTTATAACTTACGGTGTCCAGGTTGTTTTTTTTTTATTATTTTACAGACTTACTCCTTAGACCAGTGATCAGATCGTCGCAAGGCCTCTACCTAAACTCAGTACAACACAAACACAGAATAAACACATACCAAAGATCCATGCATTATGTGCGATTCGAACCCACGATCCCGGCTTCCGAACGAATGAAAACAGTATATGCCTTAGACCGCTCCACTACCGTGACCGGAAGGTTCTATTAGAACTAAATATTAATATTTTCAGTGCTCAAAATAAGACATATAGATTATAAGAACTAATCTCCCATGAGACCGCTAGGAAGACCAAGACGTGGGTGGATGAATAATATTAAAATGGATCTTACATAAGATAGGGTGGTGTGGACTGGATTGATGTGGCTGGGGTAACGAACCTTTGGGTTCCATAAGATATTGTAAAGTTCTTGAATAAATGAACAACTGACGGCCTCTCAAGAAGGGCTCAGCTCCATTAATTTAGTTAGTTATGCTTCGAATTCAATACAGGAATTAATAGTCGCAGCATTTTCCACTTAAAATCTCAGATGAATTTTTGGTAACATAAATTGTAAATTTTCACAGACAAAAATAACCAAAGTCACATGTTTTCTAAATTAAACTAATCAGCATGGAAAAGTGAATATCGTGTGATCTTTTTTACGCGAGCATAGAGGGAAAGAAAGAAATTCTGAGAAATATTATACGGCAGACATTTCGTATCCTAGCAACCAGACTGTGCACCGTGTTGTTGCAGTGACCCACTAGCTCTTAAAATGGCGTGATAGTCCCTTTAAGCGTTTTGATAGCAGAGTAATTGAATTTTGTGCAGGTCAGGACTTGTGGGTCAGTCTCGTTTCTCGATACGGCGCTGGAAATAGCGATAACCTTTAACCAAGAGATACCCTGTAACTGCCGCCCGAGATGGTCAGTTGCTGCGTGTATCAGGGAACATAACACGATGGATGAATTTAATGTACTGTCCAGTTTTCTCTACATTTTATGGGCCATACTGCGGCTGAAACAGTAATTTTGTCGCGTCATAATTAGACGTAGGTCTATCTCATTATATTATCGTTATAAAGTTAGTAGATTCGCCTTTCAGGACATGATGGGACCCAACATTACCGCACGGGAGATCCAGTTGAACACAGATGATTTTCATCCGTAAATGACTACTGAAAATATGCCGTTCTCTGAGAGTGGTTCTAGACAGACAATAACATAACCTGCATGGATATTGGTTCGTTATACCCAGAGATTCCAATGTTTTTCTTTCAATTTGGAAAACCTGTAACTTAATATGTTTTAAATATAAGTGATATACTTGTAAAAATGTATTTAAAAATTACTAGTATGCAAACGGTACACGCGGTAGCGTAGTTAGATGAGGCACTAAGCTACAAGCCTGAAGGTCGCGGTTTCGATCCCCGATGAGGTCACTTAATTTTTTAATTGACCTGTTCCTTCCAACAACACTATGACCCTTGGATCGACTAAGTCTCTAACAGAAATGAGTACTAGGAATCCTCCGGGGGGGGGGAGGTGAAGTGTGGCCAGCGCGTAAGGCTGAAAACCTTACCGCCATCTGTAAGCCGATTGTCTAGGAATTGTGGGAGCCTCGACGTCTCACAACACTATGGACTTCCACGGCCCATTACGGGGATAACTTTACATTTTTTATCTTTTTCTAGTATACAAAGTGCATTATTATCGACCGAAAGAACGACTACAAGATTTTATCAGTTGGAAAGTCATTATTTTTATAGGGCTCAAGTTTTAAGTAACAAGTCCTCTAAAATAGGCACAGACAAGGATATTTTGGATGTAAAGTGAACAGGACTTGGATTGAACGAACTTTTTACTCGAGAAAAATAGAATTAGACGAAATATCTATGGACTCTTTGTTATGTTCACAACTGTAGCGTAGAAGAAGTATTTGTTGTACCCTGAATCCAATCAACCAAATAACCAACCAACCAGCCTTTGAATGAGGAAGGTTTTCTATACGGTTTGGTTGTACAAGGAATAACAACAATACATTTCTCCCTCTAACCGTCTTTCCACCATTGCTCCATACTGATGTGCCACCGCCCCTTCCAGTTTGTTGATATTTTTTTTGCGTTGTTGAACCATTTTTTTTCAGTGTTTAATTATATATCATCGGATGGTATGATGAACTGATGAATTAGAAAGAATTAATAAGGAAGCGGTTGTGCCCTACTCGAGGTACTATCCTTACATTTACCTGAAACGCTGAAGAAAACCACGAAAACCTCCGTCAGGATAAACTGTGTGCCCTGGCCAAGAGTCGAGCTGAGAACCTCTCGATTACGAGACT
The DNA here is from genome assembly GCF_002891405.2 of Cryptotermes secundus. Classification (NCBI taxonomy): domain Eukaryota; kingdom Metazoa; phylum Arthropoda; class Insecta; order Blattodea; family Kalotermitidae; genus Cryptotermes; species Cryptotermes secundus. The sequence continues at coordinate 235,510 of NW_019721764.1, read as the reverse complement.
AGACGATTATCTGTAGACCAACCTAATTGATATCTGAGATTGAATCAGCGAGTTTTCTAAACGGGCAGTCAGAGCTATTTCACACCCAAGGGCGGTAAAAAAGATAAGGGGAAATGGTGGAATGGGGGTGTAGATTGTGATGGTGATTCTAGTACTAGTCTGAGTTCGCTAACCCGTATCTCACTAACGTGGATGTAGGGAGAGCAGTATCAGTAGTAAAACCTGTTCTTCGAACTTCACGTTAGCATGCACAGTTTGTCTTGGCTATAACTTTGCTACATTGCTGAATCAACAAAAAGTTCTCTGTGTCTAGAAAATGGTCCGGCAGTTATTGGTTCCGGAAGTTCCAGAAGTAAACAGGAGCTATATTTGTCAGCGAGAGCGTACCAAGCAAGGTTAATTAAGCCGTACGTACGTCTGGACCTAACAATTTAATATTACAATTTGTTATAGCCTAATATATATTGATGGCATACACAGTGTGTCCAGGTTCTGTTAGGGCTGTGTTCATTAAAAATAGAAGACGTGAATTATTTTCAAAATTTTACTCATTTTATCCAAAATAGTCTCCTTCTGAATCAATACGTAGCTGGAATCGATTGAAAAGTTTTCGAAAACAGTCACTGTACTCCTTTTGTGGAATCGCATTTAAAACTGTGGTACATTCCCTTTGGATGTCCTGGGTGGTGTCGTGACGGTCTCCTTTAATCGCCAATTTAGTTTTGGTAACAACCAGAATTATTCTGGAGCCAAATCTGGCGAATACGGAGGATCATCAGGGACTGTGATCCATTTTCTGGTCAAAAAATCGCGCACGATCTTCGATTTGCGGGGTGGGGCATTGTCGTGGTGGAGAGACCAGGAAACTTGCTCTCGGTATTCAGGTCGAATTCGAAGAATTCTCGCCCACAAACGATTGAGGACTCCGAGATAATAATCAGAATTCACTGTTTGACCTTCTGGAAGAAAGTTCTTATGAATAATTCCTTTGGAATCGAAGAAAACGGTTAGCAGTGTCTTTACTCGACTCTTTTGCATGCGCACTTTCTTTGGTTTCGGCTTCCTTGGGCTCAACCACGCTGCACTCTGCCGCTTTGTGAGAGGCGCATATTGAAAACACCACATCTCGTCACCAGTAACAATCGAGTTTGTAAATTTTATATCACTTTGGGCCGACCGTAACATGTATTTGCAGTGTTCCAGTCTGGCATGTTTGTCATCGCCTAACAGCGCGTGCGGTACAAACCGCGCACAGACCTTCCGTTTACCCAAATCCTTGGTCAAAATTTAATGCATAGTACTTTTTGGTATTCCCAAAAGCTCCTCGCTGAGTCTTGCAGAAACACATCTGTCTGATACAAGGATTTCGGTCACTTTTTTCACATCTTCATCAGTGCGACTCGGTGTCGGCTTTGATGCACGTGGAGCGTCTTCAATGTCCTCCCTGCTCTCACGAAATACAGCATACCATCGAAAAATGTCCAAGCGACTCAAATAGTCACTACCATACACACTTTTCATCATTTCATGCGCTTCTCCGGCTCTTTTGCCTAACTTCAAACAAAATTTGATGTTAGCTGGTTCAACCGCCATTTTCCGACGAGCGTCAGCACAGTACTGTTACATTCAAGGTCAGAACAAATGATGCAGCGATGTTTGCGTTTGAAATTATAGACAGCCACAGCTGAAACTTCAAGAATCTTAACGCCACTACTCGCTAATCGATGGCATTGCAGGGCAAAATTAAAAAAAAAAAAGAGTCCTAACGGATCCTGGACGCACCGTGTATATTGGTATTGTGGCGTTTCGAAATCTTTCATCGTATCGAAAATAACTATTTGGATTCATATTCTGTGAGGGGGGTCTGTTTTTTATTTTGTTCAGATCCGAACAGATATTCAAAGAATATTAAATTCCATGAGTCGTGGATGGCGAGAGAAGTCGGCACGCATGTCATGGCGTACAGACTCGGAGGGTGGCGTGAATTCGTCTGCTTTCGAAACAACTTCCAAAAGAATTTGCATATAAATGTACCATCACCCCTGCACTATTATGGGTCCATGTTGGTTATTATGGCACATTTACTGTGCAGTAATTTTGCTACAATTTTTCAGTTCTTTCTGCATTGAAATAGCATCACTGAATAGAATTTTTGAATATAAATAACCTGCTTTTTCAAACGATTATACCGGGGAATATTACACAATTTGCCAGTTTGGCTGGAATGATTGCTTTATGCTGATGAAGGAGAGGAACAATTGGTTCGAATTCGCTTATTTCACAGCAGTCTCTTAATGTTACGCATTTGCAGTCGTAAAGAGTATCAACTGCAGATGTGTAATCCTTGATATGAAACTTGAAGTTGCAACGGTGGTGAGAATTAAGACAGCGGCCTTCTGGGCTGGGACAACTGCTGCCATCATGTTCAGGTTCTAGCACAGTGCCATAGTCCTGCAGATCACAGAAACGGTTTCTTTATAGTTCAAACTAGTTACACAGAAGAGTCTATAAATACAGCTAACTCACTCACTCCAAGGAGCTGAGTTATTCTTCAGGATCCAACAGTTGCCCTGTCATACGAGAAATTCTCGGTATTTCATAGAACCCGAAGCCTCATTACTGTGTTCATAGCAACCCCCGACTTGTTCCTTCGTGAGCCAGATGAATCCAGTCCACACCCTCAGAACGTAATTCTCTACGATCTATTTTAATATCTTCGCACCTACGTCGAGGATTTATTATTGGCCTATTTCGATCAGATTTCCATATCAAAGTATATTATGCACTCCATTTCTCTCCCATGCGTGCTACATGCCTCACATATCTCAGTCTCCATCATTTGATCATTCTAAAAATATTTTAGGAGGCGTACAAATTGTGAAGTTCTTCATTGTGCAGTTTTAGGGTGCCTCCCATCATTTCGTCCCTCTTTAGTCAAAATATTCTCTTCAACACCCTGTTCTCAAATACCCTCAACCTATATTTCTCCCTTATTATAAGGGACCAGGTTTCACAAACATAAGAAATTACGGCAAGATGATAATTTTGTATATTTTGATCTTTACGATTATAGATAGCAGGCGTGAAAGCAAAAGATTCTGAACAGAACTGTAGCAAGCTTTACCTGAAATTAATCTGTTCATGTTATCCTCATGCAAGGCTGAAAATACTAATACCCATTAAAAATGAAAAGTAACCTACAGCGTTTCATTTCACATCACCATTCACGCCCCAGGGGCATTGGTGCCCAGCGGCGTTAAATTTTCATAAGTGGCCGTTCGATATTTCTTATCCTGCCACTTATTTTTTCAATTTGAACCCTTAAAATAAAACAAAGTGCTCAACAACGTAGAAATAGTAAGTTTTGAGGTTTTCACGGCGATGACTATGAAGAAAGTTGTCTTCTGGGTTTAGGCACCGTGTATTCTTCGTTTTGGCCGACGTTTCGGAGGAACGTAGCGCCTCCATCTTCAGAGCAGTTGAATGGCTTGGAATGCAGAGAGCAGTAGCTACTGCTCTCTGCATTCCAAGCGTGCCTAAACACGGTGCCTAAACCCAGAAGACAACTTTCTTCAACGTAGAAATACAGTAGGTCTGTACTTTCATAAGCAAATATTACTGAAAGAATATGAGGCAAGTAGCTCAGTCAGTATAGTGAATATTCTACAGATTTGACAATCAAACGAACTTGGTTTGTTCCTCCACGCGGGCGGAGCTTTTCCCCCGTGTTGGCGCCTTGGGGCCTTCCCAGTCCCCTGTTCAACGTGTACCTACATTCTTTTCCCGAAGGTAAAGCGAACAGGGTGTGGTGCTCACCATTTACTTCCGTCTCACCTCAAGAGTTAAGAAAGATGGGAGCTATAACTCCACAAGAAAGTTAATGCTCACAGTGGGCTGTGGTGGCAATGCTTTGCCTCGTGTACACACAGCACTTTTGAAATCCAGTGTAGATTAATACTTTTCTTTATGTTCTGGCTTTTGTACACCCGGAAATTTACGGAAACGGAAGACGAAGCTACAAGTCACTACCGGAGTTAGGCAGAAGCCAAATGTGCTACAGCATAGGGCCTTGCAATCTCGAAGGGGGATGGGGGCTCCAAATACCAAGAGTAATATCACCGGCGACACAACACAACATTCTCCAGGAGCAGGAGCACTGGGAAGGTAATAAAAGTGTAACTGCATCTCGTCAGATTGGAATGACGGAAACATTGCATGCAGAAGAGCAGCTGTGACAGTCGAAAACGAAATTTGGAGGCGACATCTCTCCTCGCAATGCAGCTGTGTGACGTTTGCCAAGCAACGTATTTGTGCAGTTCCACATGGGCATGCATTTCTTTAATATCTGTTTGAAGTAAAATATAAGAGCCTCATCTTTATCACAACACAGGGCCTCTCTAAATCTTAATCCTACCCTACTACACACACATATCATTTATTTAATAGAAACCAATACATTTGATTGTGTGTCAGTGTGAAACTTTCCTGCTGTCGTTGTTTTATTCGTCATTTCTCAAACTTTTCGGATAGAAACGAAGTTTGTCTTATGATATGTATTCAACTGGAAGGGTATTACTAGCCGGAAATACTGAACAGTTCTACGTCAGTTAAAGCCTTTGTCAGTAACAAATTTAACTAAGTTGTTTCGAAATATTGAATTCAAAATCTTCGAAGCATTCAAGAAGTTTCAGGTCGCTTGGATAGGATTCTGTCATAAATGAAATAAAACTTTGTTGCATTTTTGTAAACTGAGCCATTAAAAGAAATAGCCATTTAATATCTGAAAAACAGATTGAGTTTAAAGTCTTATTACTTAATGTTTTTGTTTCCATTTCATGCATCCTGTTGTGTTATGATATAGAACTTCTTAATTAAAACCGTCATAACACAACTATATTGATGTCTGTGCCTAGTTTTGGCTCTGCTAAAACAGAGAGCAGAGCCAAAACTACGCACAGACCTCGATATAGTTGTGTTATGACGGTTTTAATAAAGAAGTTGTCTTATTATTTACTTACTCAAGAATTTCCAAACATTTTATGGAACCCGAAGGTTCATTACCGTGTTCACAAGAGCCCTCCATTGGTCCCTATCCTGAGCCAAATTAGAGTCTTATACAGTGACAAAAGACGGAATGTTAGTCGCACTTTTCACTCTGTCTATGAACTTTTCGAATAGCGTCTATTTTCTGTACTCGGCACATTGCTGGGCGAGTTGCAGGCATACTTATATATTCAGCAAAACAGAAAAAATTATTCCTACATCTAAAGTTCATTACTTAGGTGAAAAATTTTTATCATCTATGACTAATAATATGCACGAGGAGTACCGTGGCCAAGAACCTCCATACACACATACACCCATATATCTTCGTGGAGTAACGCTTAATTAATTAAGCAGAGGGCAGCTTCACCGTTCTTTACAATTTTATGACTCACATAACCATACTAATGTAAAGTCCGTTGACATTTCAAATGAAAAATGTGACACTTTTCGTCTCTAACTACCTTATCTACAGATATATTCGTAACACGTAATGTTCATAACAGGTTTCAGTAGACTAAATGATATAAAGGATGTTGATGATGGTGATGATGATGATGATGATGAAACGTGCCTGATTTATTTTACGCAGTTAAGAGTTCACTTCTCTCTCGTTACAACGACCTGTAGAAAATGTCGAAATTCCCCAGTTGAGCTGCTCAAACTGTCAACGACTTTCAGTAGAACGGAACTTTTTAAGATTGCTAAACTTGGTGTAAGATTTTTTGTTTATACATCTACGAGTAGTTTTCTCAGAATTTCGTAAACAGTTTTCCATAATAAGAACTGCGACAGAAAGCAAAGACAGCTTTGAGACGACAAAGTTTTGTTGCTTTGTGTACCTCTTTTGTTAGCGTTCTGTGATGTAACCTACTTGGAAACTTAACAACGCACTTTCTTACATCTGTTATCTTTAAAAATTAACAGGAATTTACTTTATATTTCTACCCGAGATAAAATTCATGCAAGATATCGAAAATAATAATAGAACTGAGAGAAACAGCGTACAAACTCCAGCATTTGTTCTATTAGCTTATTTCTTATAGCAAACAGAATATTCAGTTATCCTTATTTAATGCGGTAATTCAGTTCAGACTGTACAGCGTGCAGTTATGAACACGTCTTACACATTAAATTCGAAGTTCAGCCTTGGTACCGCTTCTGTGAAGTGAGTATTTCTGTCTGTATCTGTTTTCCAATAGAAAATAAGAAAAGAATAGGTTTGGAACTGAGTCTTGCTGCTAAATCCGAAGAAAATAAAGAAAACACAATTGAAGATGAGAGAAAGGAAGGGAGTGGAGAACGGGAGAATGAAGAGGAATATTTCTGCTTACTTCTTCTTGGTGATTATGTGATAGTTACGTAAAGGAAAGTCTGAGGACGTACCTTGGGTAACGAAGCAGGAAAATGTATAGCATTTTGCTTACAAAACTGAATCATGAGAGGACAAAGAGGCTAAATAATTCTAGTAGTGAAATAAATCTTTAAAAAACATGTAATTTCCGCACAGATGGGATTAGGCTGGTTTAAATATGTTAGGGTTCCCTGTTACAACGGTTCAGTTTATCCTATTTCAGTGTTAGTAATTAGGTACTCAATAGACCCTTGCTTCTTCTTCTTCTTCTTCTTGACGAATGAGATCCTCTGGCCCGTTCTCATTCAGAATTAATCTGAACATTATGTATCTTACAGGCTGTTGCCGGAACTCCTTGGATGGGGGACCTGCCAGTCGCAAGGCCTCTGACTGCACAGGGCAGGACAAACACGTATCCATTTGTCGAATAGAATTTGAACCCACGATCTCAGTGTTCGAGCTGGCAAAGACATTTCCTGGTTTCGAATTCTGCGGTCACTATAATCGGCAGGATTGTTTCAGGTTGTAACAGCGGGGACTATGATTATTACTGTCTTCTGAGATGAGAAGATATATAATTCGACAAATATATGCCGACGTTCCTCAGAGACATCAGTGTCCACAAGCAGACGACGTGGCGTCAAGTCCTGGAAGTCAGTAATATTGATCACTATTTAAATTATTATGTCGACAGAAATCTGGCATGATTGAATTCTACATACGCGCGACCGAGCGGCCGTCGTGTGAAATTCTGTACAATTGCGCACACTCACATCTGTAGAGTCAATTTTATTCTTGATACAAAAATCTCTCGACGAACAGATTGGTCCAGAGATGAAGCTCCGTGCTTATATTCGGGAAGTGCTGAATTATAATCTCAGCAGGAACCCGCTGTCCACACATATTTTGCGTGTTTCTCCTCAGTCACTATTCAGATGCCAGTTTAACTCTTCGCTTCCTCGGAAATCTTTTCTAACTAATCACTCATGTATCGTTCTACCGTCCGACGCTATGTAGATTCGTCGCCGGAAAAGAGTCGTTATATAACAACAGGCAGAAAGAGAAATAAATACACAAGCTGTCAGTGTCACCAATGGGGGGACAGAGAAATGTCAAATCTGTTTTCATATTCTGACGAAAACTGTCTTAAGCAGACTCGACTTCGAAGTAAGTCGCTATATCACGCACAAAACCGAATGTGAAGTTTCGACACGCGAATAATGTTATTTAGTTATGTAAGATTTAAAGCTTTCGGCAGGGCATGTAGCACGAATGGGGGAGAAGAGAATGCATATAGAATATTGATGGGAAAGCCAGAAGGAAGGAGACCACAGGGAAGACCAAGGCGTAGGTGGGTGAATAATTTTAAAACGGATAGGATGGAATGGTGTGGATTGGATTGATCTGGCTCAGGATATGGACCAGTGGAGGCCCATTGTGAACACGGTAATGAATCTTCGGGTTCAATAAAATGCTGGGAAATTCTTGAGTAGTTGCAGATTTGGCTTCTCCTCAAGAAGGGCTCAGCGCCATAAGTAAGTAAGATTTAAAGCTTATACTGTGAATTAATATTCTAAAATTTCCTAGGGCTATCAATCATGTCTGTCTTGAAATAACAGTCAGCGTTTCAGAGATTTCCTTTGTCTCCATCATCAGGGTCGAACTGGCTAATGTCCCTTATATTTAAACAACTTTTTCAAACCGATTATTTTTCATATTGGTGTGTTATGCAGTGGGAGGATGGTCACCCATCCAACTCTAACATCTCATCGTGTTGCTAAACCTGGTGCCCCATTTGTCAAACTAGTTTGTTTTTTTTACATGCTCTTCTCTGTATCGTTGAATTTTTATGATGTATGTGTGGGAGTACCTTAATAAACTTGTTCTGGGATTCCCCTCTGTTTATATTGTCTGGATATAATTCTATGGCTGTTGATTATTTTGCAAGCTCGTCCGTGTAGCCTGATGTTGGGGCTAGTATCGGGGTATCATGGAATTGGATCTGGTGGCCTGATTCAACACTGTGTTCTGTCATTGGCGCTCATGTTCTCTGCACCGTATTTCAGCGGATCTACCTGTCTGTCCCATATATGCTTTTCCACATTGACACGGAATAAAAAGACACATCAGACTTTCAGTCGTAAATCATATTTCGCTGATCTTGGTATGTGGGAACTATTCCTAGCAGTCATGAGAACTGTCTTAATGTTAAATTTTCTCGGTAACCTGCTGATGTTGTATGAAATTGGCTGTTGGAACAGTAAAGAGGCTAGTACAATAGGTGTATTTCTTCGCAAGTCTTTTCATGGCTCTGCTGAAGGCTACGGAAATGTACCCAATTTTCCCAGCATTTTATGGAAGCCGAAGGTTCATCACAGTGTTCACGAGAGCCATCCACTGGTCCCTATGCTGAGCAAGATCTATCCAATCCATATCATCCCGTCCTATCTCTCTAACATCCATTCTAATATTGTCCACCCACCTACGCCTTGGTCTTCCCTGTGGTCTCTTTCCTTCTGGCTTTCCCACCAATATCCTATACGTATTCCTCGTCTCCCCCATTCGTGCTACATGACCTACCAACCACATCCTCCTTGACTTGATCATTCTAATTATACTTGGAGAACAGTACAAGTTATGAAGCTCCTCATTATGCAGTTTTCTCCAACCTCCTGTCACTTCAACCCTCTTCGGTCCAAATATTCTCCTGAACAGCCTGTTCTCAAACACCCACAGTCTATGTTCCTCCCTTAATGTCAGAGACCAAGTTTCACACCCATACCCATTATGTTTAAATTATTTTCTCACATTTCGGATTTCATTATTAAAACATTACGTGTCACGTATTATCTTGGCACTCTTAATAAGTCTAGTCAGATAGAATGATGGTGAGAATTTTCATGGATGTAGAAGCCTGTATGATTGTGCTTGCTGTGTACTGACATCTCTTTTTGGTCACCGAAACCTCTAGAAATGGTAGTGACCCGCTTGTTTCTATTTTCAATCTCAATTTGATATTTGTGTGCAAGTTGTTACGATGCTGATGAAACTATCTTCTTATATTCCATGTGGTCAGATTACGAAGATATCATCCACGTATGTCTGTGTGCGCTTATTTTGTGTTTGTGTTGTTCTGTGTGTAGGTAGCGGCCTTGCGACGGCCTGATCTCCCGTCCAAGGAATCCTGCTGACTGTGTATAAGATCAAGAAACTGAAAAAACAGCCAAGGTCCACAAGAGCTGTAGAAACATAGATAGATAAACATAACGTTAGTTGCAGGAGGCGATGTATGTAATTGTCAGTGTGGTTCAGCGGGTTAAGAAGGGGACAACCGACCATCAGATTCTTAATGAGAACTCTGACATTAAGGTGTTTATTTGAATCGTACAGAGAGGTAGTGATTTAAAGAGCTTCATAACTTAACCCCCTTTGCGAAATAGAATTATGTCAAGGAGGATAAGACGGACAGGGCATGTAGCACGCATGGGAGAGAAAGGGAATGCGTGCAGGGTTTATTAGGAACGCCAGAAGGAAAGAGATCCCTAGGGAAACGTAGATGTAGGTGGGAGGATAACATTAAAATGTATGAAGAAAGCAGTCTTCTGGGATTTGGCACCGTGTATATGTAGTGTTAACCGACGTTTCGGAGGAAGGTATCGCCTCCATCTTCAGGGTAGAAGAAAAAATATAAGAAATCTGCAAGCGAAGAGACCGTGAGAACCGGTAAAAGCAAACTGTGTTGGAGGAAAAGGATTGGGTGGTATAGACTGGATTAATCTGGCTCAGGATATAGACCAGTGGCTGACTCTTGTGAAGATGGTAATGAACCTCCGGGTTACGTAACGGGTTGGTTAATTCTTGAACAGCTGAATTAATGGTGGTTTCTCAAGTAGGACACAGCTCCATGGATTTACTTATTTACTTCCTTAGTTTGAGGTGCTTCATAACTGCGCGAAGTATAGTTAGAGCGACCAAATCAAGGAGGATTAAATGGGCAGGGCATGTAGCACGAATGAGAGAGAGAGAGAGGAGGAGGAGGAATTCATATAGAATTTTGGTGGGGAAGCCAGAAGAAAAGAGACAATTAGAAAGACTAAGATGTAGGTGGGTGGATAATATTAAAATGGATTTTAGATAGAATGAGGTGGTATAGAGTGGATTGATCTGGCTCAGGACCAATGGAGTGTTCTTGTGAAAGCGGTAATGAACCTTTGTGTTCCATCAAATTTTGAGAAGTTTTTGAGTAGCTGGATAACTGGTGGCTTCTGAAAATGGGATCAATCCCATGAAGGTAGTGTAGTTAGTATGGCTTTCTTTTGACCTCTAAATATTTACTTCGGAAATCACCGCGCGTCTTATGCACCGATAAACACGGCAATCACCATGGCATTTAAAGTGTACGCTTCATAATCTTGGGTTGTTAAGTGGCTTACAAGACTGGATGCGCATTCCCCATCCGTGATGTTGGGCCTATCATGCTGCTGCGAAGCAGAAACAGTAATCAAAATCACACCGTAAGGTACGTGAGTAAGACGGAAGTGAAGAAGCCCACAGACGCAACAATTTCGTAATGATCCGTCTTTGGAAGGGAACGGGACGTTAATATGAAGGTACGCCAAGCAGATATTCGAAATCAGCAGCCAATATCTTCACCCACGGTAGAAGTTATTAAAATTAATTGAATTTCTGCCGCGTGGGTTTATTGTTAAACATATTACCGGTCTTATGAATTTACCGATAAGTGATACGATTATTAGCATTTCCGAGAAAACCATCCGGTTTGTAATGCCAGTATGAGAAAGGTATTCCGAGTTCAGGCGTCGCTGTTTTTCGAATAATATGATAATGAGCTCTGCTATACTCAATTCAAAAATCATATAATAAAGTGAAGGTAAAATTAACTCTGAACGTAAGTACAGTGCCATTAAAATGAGATGTGGAGGTACAGCTCCGCGCAATCCTAACTGGGACACCAAATGTTGTTGAGTGAACAGTTTCCCGCTCGTGTTGATGATGAAAAATTAAGATCCAAAGAAATAATTCCCCGTTAAATTTCAGCTTGTTTTTCTACTAGTTATGTGGAAAAGTTAAGATATTTCGGAATTACTGTAACAGATTAGAATTTGATTTGAGAGGAAATTAAGAGAAGATAGAATTCGAATAACTATTGCTACCGTTCAGTTCAGCATCATCGATCTTCTCGTCTGCTGTCCAGAACGTAAATATTAGAATATACGAATCTAATTTTTCCTGTGGTTTTTGTGAAACTTAGTCTCTGACATTAAGGAAGCAATACAGACTGGAGGTGTTTGGGAAGAGTATGCTTAGGAAAAAAAATTTAACCAGAGAGAAATGAAGTGACAGGACGTTGGAGAAAACTGCATAATGAGGAGCTTCATAACTTGTACTCTTCTCCAAGTATAATTAGAATAATCAAGTCAAGGAAGACGAGGTGGACTGGACATGTAGCAAGAAGTGGGCGAAGCTGAATGAATATAGAATATTGGTGGGAGAACCAGAAGGAAAGAGACCACGGGAAAGACGAAGGAGTAGGTGGGTGGATAATATTAAAATGGATCTTAGAAAGGCAGGCTGGGGTGGTATGGATTGGATTGAGCTGACTCAGGATAGGGACCAGTAGAGGCTCTTGTGAGCACGGAACATTCTGAATCCATTAAATGTTACGAAATTCTTGAGTAGCTGATCGACTGGCGGCTTCTCAAGAAGGTCCCAACTCCATGGAATTAGTTATTTAGTTCTAGCAATAACTTCCCCACAATTTTGTTCGAAATTTATCATTAAGCATTGCACACTGATAACCTCGTAGAACGTATAATAATCTTGTAACAGATTGACGTTGTAAAATTGTATTTTGTGTAGTGTAAGCCATTGACAGTAGGGAAAGTTGCTATTGGCTATCCTTCCTAGAAACTTCGATTTGAGGAGACTATTGAGAGTTAAATCCTATTAAATCCTGATGCCATTACAGAGCCATTGTCCTATAGATGGGGATGCTGGGGAGAAAGAGAAAACATTATGGGCTTATGGGCTTAAACTTTGCATGAATAGTAACATTTTTACGGGGCATTCTGCTGAGCGTACACGGAACTACGAAACTGTGTTCCATTATCCAGCTTCTCTTGTTTTGTAATGGTGGCTCAGTACATTCCTCCACCATGCAATTAATAAGTCGATCTTTTACATGTTTTAGATTGTGATATCTGAGGTCTTTATGATTGTGACTGTGAAGATTATTTGTTTTCTGGAATATAACGCCTTCTGGCCTGGTAGATATTTACCAACTTTTCATGGGGTATCCTTTCGCCACCATCCTTCCAATATGAAGAATAAAGTGGCATGTTCCTCCCGAAACGTCGGTAAATACTACTAGACTACACGACGTCACTTCTCAAACGACAATAATCTTTGTATCTTTGTTTCTTCAACGGCGATTTCAGTAGCTGTTATTACGTATCCTCGAGTTATAGGATTAAAAACACGCTAAAATTTTGTCGGGCGATCAACCGTGTTAATGTTGAACTAATAAGCGACGTTTCAGATATCTGCTCCGTCTCCATCTTCAAGGTCGTTGTGGTGAATCACCGTGTATCACTGACATTTTTTTTTCCCCCCTTTGCACTTCATCCCCAGTGGGCCTAAGCCTACCTCCATGAGCTTCTCCGTTCACTTCGGTTTTTCTAGATCTTACACATTCGGTAGGACTCCTTGTGCGGGTGATCAGCTCGCCGCAAGACCTCTACCTGTACACAAACAGAAAAACACACACACAAACTAAACATCCATACCCAGAGTGGCATTCGAACCCACGATCCCGGTTTCTAAGCGAGGGAAGACAGTTACATGCCTTAGACCGCTCGGCTACCGTGACCGGCGACATTTATTATAGTTCGTCAAATTTGTGGCTCTTCCTATTTGTGTACAATACAGTAGCATTGCGGAGTCAAACTGAGCGGTCACCCTCCGACTCTAACTCTTCGCCATGTTGCTTAACCTCGTGTCCCTGTTTATGTATTTTGTCTTCCTCTCTGCACGATCTTCTCTGTGTTTTCTTGGGATTTTTATGATGTATGTGCGTTGGAGTGCCTTGATAAGCTGGTGCTGGGATTCCGTGCTTTGCTAAAATTGCAACATGTGGCTCGTGCCAAAATGTTATAAACAGGATCAGCCGAGTTTCGGAATAGTCAGTTGTCAGGAGTTCAGATTTATGCTCGGGCGGCGGTGACAAAAGGACATGGGTGCAGGAAGCTGAAGAATCTCCCTCGGTAGAAACCGTTGCCGGGAAACAGTTAGTGAAGACTGTAATAGACTGAGGACACAGTCTGTGAGTGTCAGTGATCTGTCAGGTGTAGTTCCAAGTGATCAATCAGTCTATTCAGCAATCCCTACCCCGTCAGTCGTCACACATACCCCTAAAATGGTGACAATATACAAAAATTTTAGAGAACCCTTAAGGGAAGAGACCATTTGAAAGTTCTAGATGATGGGAGGCTAATATTAAAATTGACGTTAAAGAGATAGGACATGAAGGTGAGGTATAGATTAATCTGAATTAGATTCATATGAGCACGGGAATGAATCACTGGATCTTATGGAAGAGGGGGTACTTCTTTATCGTCTAAATGACTATCAGTTTCACAATGAAGACTCTGCTCATGGGATTAGTTTTGATAATAATTAGCGTTGTATAAGCTACTTCCATTCTCCTCAAAGCTATTAGAAGACAGATAATGCCTTCATAAGCTTCAAGGACATTAACAACACAGCAGGATTTTGCGTATACGGTTCAGACAAGACAAGTCTTGACAGCCTTACAAACTGCAGCCATCTTCTGTTTACGTTGGGTCTTAAATTTTACTCCGCGTTTAATCTTCATCGCGCCACAAATTAAGTCTCTGCTAGCAAATCGGAAACGGTGCTACAACCTTGAATTTCAATGCCTTCCGCAAGAGTTCTTTTGTTGGTAATTTAACGACGCTGTCTGTATCGAGACTATATGATGATTAATGAATGTGGAGTAACGGATGGAATGGGAATTAGCAGGAAAAAAGCGAATTACTTGGACAAATTCGGCCCCGGTGCCTCGTAATGCCAAAAATGTCACATAACATAACCTGAGCTCGAACCGGGTCAACCTGGTGGGAAGCCGACGACTAACCGCCTGAGCTGTGACAGAGCCGACCGCAAGTATAGGATGTCCGGATGAAAGGTATCCAAAATAAAAACAATTATATCTCTGAAACTAATTGTCATACAAGTATCCGGTTTATGTCATCGGAAAGCAAAAGTTTTTTTTTCATACCCGGCTTACGCGCATACGACGCCATGTTAGGAAATCACCTGGACAGAGAGATGGCTGGGAAATGAATTGGCAGAAGTGGACCAATCGCTTGGCCTCCTAGGTCGCCAGATTTAACCCCAGTGGATTTTTTCTTATGGGGTTATGTGAAGAACATTGTCTACCGGGTTAAGATCGACGACCTTCAACACCTGAAAGCCCGCATAAGGGACGCTGTGGCTATGGTAACACCAAACATGATTCAAGTCTGGATATTTGTCGTGCCACCAAGGGAGCACACATTTAAACTTATTGAGAATGTTATATACAGAGAAAAAACTTGCATAGTTTCCCTTTGTAGTGGTGTAACCCATTGATGTGTATAATAAATTCTTTCTGAGATATTATGATTTTATTCTGGATAACTTTCATCTGGACACTCTGTACTAAGTCTGTGTTTATGTAGCTTCATTGCCTGTGTTGCGCCGAAGGGTAGAATGAATGTGAAGGATGTTGAAGGAAGCGGTCAAAGCTTAATTTAAGGATGTATCCCAGCTAACGTATGCAGGACTTGAGGTTGTGACAGTGGTGGTTACGAAGAGTATTGTCTTCCGGGATATAACGCTGCATGGTCCATTGAAAATCAACCGACGTTTCGAAACATGTCGCCAACATCTTCACTTCTCCCTTGTTTCACGCTAGTTGGCTTATTTAATCCTCAAGATGGAGGCAGTATTTTCCTTCGAAATGTCGGTTGATTTTTCAGCGGACTACACGGCGTTGTATCCCAGAAAATGTGATCCTTATTATGTTACCTAACTTTTTGCTTATAGTGTCTGAGAAAAACTGCGTAAATTCGCTACTCAGTTTCCACTCCAAGAATGAAATCCGGAATTCGTAGCAGGCTTCATTATGTGCACTCAGCCGAAAGTTTCGGAGGAACCATGTGGGACTTTTATTGCGTCGGGCAGATCAGCTCAGCGATCGAGTGTTTCACTTGTATTATGGAGGAGGCGTTTCATTTCAACTGTTGCCCGCTTCTGCCAATCCTGAGTAACATCCTTGAGGTTTTCTTCTGTAACTACAGACGGATTCAGGAATATGGACATAATACAAAAGATTATACAGTAAGGAACGTAATATTTTACCTAAGACGTAAATCTATGTTTAAATATAGTATACTTAATTAAATATAAATTAGCTTTCACTCGTCCAAGGAATCCTACCGCCTGTGTAAAAAAAAAAAAGATTACGAAACTGAAGTAGAGGCCAGGGCCCAGCAGTGGGCTGTAGAGCCATTGATGAATGAATGAATGAACAAATTAGCTTTAAAAATCTATATTAACAATTGTAGCCTTCGCTAAGAATATCATTATATCAAATTGCACGGCTTCATACGAAATCTTGTAAATACTGATTGTCACTTGCTACAGTCAAATTTATAAATGTACATAGACTTGCTTTATTTCGTGATTATATTTGATAATTATTCTTTACAAATTTAATATAACAAGTATGAAACCCTTCGAAAATTCAATGTTGCTCTTATCAACACTTTACTTATTTCACTGTGATTCACTCGTGTTCACTATAGCCCTTGATGGACATGAATTTCTTTCGGCAAAGCAGAATAGTTAGTATACATTCGGCTTTTTGCTGCATCTTCTGCTCCATTTCTTAACGACTTGCTAAAATACATAACGAAGAGTAACATATGTGATTTTATAATGGTGAGGTTGTTTTGCTGCCAGTCCGCATGTCCTGTATTCCAGACTAATTAATGCATTTCTTATTCTTGGATTAAATCGAAATTTGTAAAGCCGGTAAAGTTGTCTCTGTACTTAACTAGTTAAGCACTATGCCATGAAGGCGTATGGAGGAGTGGATTTATAATTTCACATATTCTTGACCTCAGCAGTAGTTAGAAGTGAGTGGTCAGCTTCACGCCTTGGCCCCTTAACCCCCCCATGGCCCAGAATCGGTCTGGACGCTATAGAGAGGACAAAAATCTTGTACCTAGCGGGACTGGAACTCCGACCCCTCTGCCGTCCGTCTCGTAGCCAGTCGCTATACCGATTGAGCTACCGCTGCTAATATTCAGAAGTTATGGAGTGTCTAATTTTACGAGACTTGAATTTCACACGGCTATGACTATGAATTTACAGCCTTCTGAGATGTGTAATTTTCTACCAAACTACGCAGCCTATCATCCCAGTGGAGTGTTATCTTAACATGTTAGTAGTGTGCTCCCATCTCCGCTGTAGGCTAGGTCGGCATGAGTAGGTCAAGAACGAGCGGCACGAACTGAAGTTCAGGTTAATAAAGAGTGAGGAGATGTGGCCTTGACGAAGGCTGCCATTGACTTGATAACATAACAATGGCGCTTCAGTTGAGAGATACGTGAGGGAGACAGTTCAGCGATGTTAAGAAGCCACAGATGCTAAGTCATAGCGAGTTCAAAGACTTCTCATTATGGCTACAGCACGGAATATACTCGTTGACACATACAAGTTCCTTATTAACATCTACTCTTCCCTGAAGATGGAAGCTACAGGTGCCTCTATATCAGAATACACAGCTGGAATTCCTGGAAAACTGTAGTCATGTTTTTTCTCTTTAAACGCTTCAAAAATGTCCAGCAGTTGCTACACTTAGTGGGAGCTGGGATAGCATAGTCGGTATAGCGACTGGCTACGGGCTGGATGACAGAGGAGTCGATGTTCGAGGTCGATGGGGTTAAGAATTTTCTCTTCTCCATGTCGTCTATACCGGATCTGGGGTCCACCCAGCCTCCTATCCAGTGGGTACAAGGAGCTCTTTCCCCGGGTGTAAAGCGGCAGGGGCGTGAAGCTGAACACTGACCTCCAACTAATGCCGAGGTCAAGAAACTGTGAGTCTATACATCCACTCTCCCATACGCCTTCTTGGTATAGTGATTAATTAAGCACAGAGACAACTTCACCTTTTAGTTGCTACACTGAAGTTTAGTTTTGGCAAAGCTTTGTTATGGGCACCTAATTTTGGGTCTTTTGCAGAAGAAATTATGTTTTGTCCGAATATATTTGAGGGTATATCGTAGCTTGAGTACTCAACCTGACTGAAGAAAAATCGTGTTCAGCTACATCTCCTGTGTATTGTGGTTCCCATTGTTTGCTGCAAATAGAATCTAGTAACTTTATAATGAGTGACGTAACGATCTACGTCACTGTCCAGTATGACGTACCCACAAAAATATTTTAGACACAGTATACTCTATTAGTGCCGGTCACGGTAGCCGAACGGTCTAAGGCATGCACTGTCTTCGCTCGCTTGGAAGCCGGGATCGTGGGTTCGAATCGCACTCAGGCATGGATGTTTAGTTTGTGTGTGTGCGTTTTTCTGTGTTTGTCTACAGGTAGAGGCCTTGCGACGAGCTGATCACCCGCCCAAGGAGTCCTACCGAATGTGTAAGATCTAGAAAAACCGAAGTGAACGGAGAGTTCATGGAGGTAGGCCTAGGCCCACTGGGGCTGTAGTGCCAAGGAAAAATATACTATATTAGTACGATCGAAATATAATTTGTTTATTAATTATTTAATTTATGCGAACTTGTTCGTACCATGTCGCTATTTGAACGTGTATTTTGTGGTCCCGTCATCATGCAGCTCCTTCAGTTATGCCCTCCGAAAGATATTGTCTTCTGATGTGTAACTGCACATAGTGCGATAGATATTTAGCGTTCCGGAAGAAACTGCTGCCTCCATCTTCAAGGTAGAATAGAAAGTGACACAGGAAAGTGCGGTCGGTGACAATAGGACAAGGACTGCGAGCGAATTAGTGAAAGCCATATAAACTGTATGGGATCATTTGGCCCTAAGAGGTGCGACATTTTAAGAGAGGCTCAGAGAGAACCAGTATTTCGCCTTTAGTCCCTCCCTATCTAAACGTACGGGTAATTGTTAGGGCCACATGAGCCCAGTCATTTTAAACCGCTCCCATTGATTTAATCTTAGCCTCACTGTTCCCCCTCCCCTTGTATGACCGACCTTCTTTCACCGTCTCAGCTTACTCGTCTAACCTGAAGATTGCAGCAGTATGCGGGTAAATATTTACTGTTCTACATGACGGCACAACCCATGAGACAGCGAACCTCATAGTCACCAACGTGAGAACACCGGTCTCTATATTCGTCTTCCAACTGGAGCATATTTCTACTTTAACTGTATAATATTCCGTCTGTAATGCTACAAAGTCAGTCCCTTCTTAAAAGACACTAAAATACATTTAAGTCACTTAAAAGTATTTGTTAAATACTTTAAACGTCATTAACTATGTACAGCGTGTCCACAAAGTCCCGTCGGGGTTTTGAAAAATTGTGGCGCGCAAGTGAATTGAGCTAGCCACATGCGGTTTGCGGCAGATCATAATGAAACTCGCGAAGGTTTTTACTGACCTCAGTAGACCTCGATGTGGGCTCCCTTGGTAGCACGGAGAACGTCCAGACGATGTTCGAGCTCTTTCCATGTTCTGTGGAGCATGTCCGCTGGAAAAGCCGAGATTGCATTCCTGATACGGGTCTTCAGGTCATCAAGTCCGTTAAGTGGTGTTCGGAACGCACTGCTCTTGACATAACGCCACAGGAAAAAAATCCAGTGTTATGTCTGGTGAACGTGGAGGCCGAGGCATTGGACCGTCTCTGCCGATCCATCTTCCTGGAAATGTCCTGTCTAGGAACGCGGATTTATGTCAAGAGCAGTGTGTACATTTGATGCCATTGCTACCTGTTTCGGCCACACATGGGCCATCATCAGGCAACACCTATTATTTGCGGAGACCACTGAACTATACACTTTGTCCTTAGTACCCTTAGGCATATGTGTATTGCTGATGTAGTTAATTTGTTTCGTAGGATACTTTTATGCTATCCATTTTATCGACCGTTTCATTGTAATACATACAGACGGAATGATGCCCCAATGCAACAGGATTCTGAAATATAATATTTCTACTTGTCTTTATTTTTGTTTCTGTACCTAAATTAAGTAAAGCTATCACTGTAACAGGCCCTGGAGGCCCATAGATTTGTGAGACGTCGAGGTCTCCACATTTTTAGACAATCGGCTCACAGATGGCGGTGATATTGTCAGCCTTACTCGTCGGCCGCTCTTTACCTCCAGGAATACTGCATTCTTGGTATTCATTTCTAGTAGCGGCTGACTCGACCCCAGGGCCGCAGTGAGGCTCGAAGGATTAGGTCAATTGAAAAATCCAGTGACAGTTACATCGGAAATCGAACCCGCGACCTTCCATCTTGTACAATAGTGTCTCAACCAAGTACGCTACCGTATGCCCCTCTGTGCTTAAGTTGCTTTGTTAAGCTTCCTTGCCATTCTGTGTTATCGCAGTGAGTCTGACGTACAGGTCAGAGCAATGACGTGGAAGATGTCTGAAATTTTCTGTCCCAGACTCGAACCTCTCTTCTCTTTTCTCTGTCATCCCACTTTAGCAAAATCTTCTTAGTTCTTAATGCGCTTATACACGTAGTGTGCTTTATGTTCAGATTAATCGTGTGCTCAAGTCTCGTTCTTCTTTTACGAGTTCTTCAAGGGATTACGTATTATGGTACTTAAGGTTCAGAAATTCTAGAAGAAAACTCAAAACAGAGATGTTTTAATTGTGAGTTTACTTTTGGAATTTTATTCAAACGATTATTAAACTTAATGCTTTTAGTCAAGACTCAGCTTCTTTGTTCTAGTGTAAGAAAGAGATTTTTTTTCGAAGTTAAAAATCCACATTTAAGATGTTCTGGAAAGAATTAACAACGCTGAAATTCCAGGAATTGGACATCTATTATTATCTGAATCAACCACCCACTGCAGTAACTTCTCCCAACAGTCAGTTTTCTACAAATATTGCATTTAGGTGTGGAACCCGGTGGTTCATCAATACATCACAGAATTCTGACATCAGAAACGAGTCTTCAGCTTCTACGGTCTGTTTGGATCCCTTCCTCTCAAACTATTTATATTATATCAATTTTAAAATTAACCTTTCATGTATATCTTGGTCTCCTACTGCTCTTTTTTCAGATGCCCCCCCCCAAAAATTATTATTTTCTTATTTACTCTTAGGTGTTATTATATCTCACATTTCGATTTTCTGAGTGTAACAACACTAGCTTCGAGTGGGTATCGGAGGCTCTTTCTCCAGGGGTTTAAGTGGCAGGGGCGTGAAGCTGACCACTCATCTCCATTTAGTACCGAGGTCAAGAATGGTGGAGCTATACTTCCATTCCTCAATACGTCTTCATGGCATAATGCTTAATTAGTTACACTCAGGGACGCCTTTACCGGTACATTTTTTTATTGTTTTATATTAAGCGAAGGACCATAAACTGATATTCCTCGTGTTGTAATTTGCTACACTCTCCTTAGTATCTCTCTCTTAGTTCCAAATATTAACCCCCCCTCAAGTACTTCCAACAACCCCTCTTTCCCCCCCCCCCAAAGGCAAAGTTCGCGCTAGAGCACGCTCAATATAAAGTTGCCACATCCCATCCTTTCACTGGCATCATGTAATCAAACCGTTTCCTCACCGGCTTCGATCGATTGATCCTTCATATAGTCCCCCTCTTAATCTGTCTACTAACTGTAATTGAGTATTGACTATAGAGGGGGTGGGTTTCCCCATGCACTTAGACCAGTTATTGGTCCATTGTGCGTCCCACTTTTTAATTTCTACTGTCTCCATACCCTACCGGTACTGGTGCTCGCGATTAGCCCCTTTCTGCCAGCGAGGTTCCAACCTTCTACTGGCAGTGGTATCTAATAGTTAGTCCCTTTCTGTCAGACAGGTCCCCCCTCCTCTGGCAGTGGTACCCAATACTTCCCCATCTACCGGAGGCATTAGAAACTACTTTGGGCGGAAACTTTTTGCCAAATTTAGCTCAGAGGTCTCCTAGGGACATGAGGTTCCTTTACGTGCCGTAAATCTACGACACGGGACCCACGGCTTAAAGTCCCTCCCGGAGGACTTGTTCCCTGAATTTTTCCGCCCTTAAAAATTCCACGACCTCCACCGGGTTTGAACCCGCATACCTTGAGTCATGAGGTGGGAACGTTACCCCTAGACTACGGAGGCCGCTAATCTGTCTACTAACTGTAATTATTTCTTCTTTTCTCATTAATAGAGGTCACGTAAATGCAGGACCCCGATTGAAAAGAAGTCGCCCTTGAATTAATGTTTGGTTTGCATCGTTCCGTGTGTGTTTAAAAGCGACTGAAGGGAGCAGCAATACAGGGTGACTCTAATTATTGTCGAGGTTTCCTTGGCCTATAATTTTCAAACCGGAATTACCAAAATAACTCTTTTGATTGAAAAAGTAACTCAGAAAGTTTTATTGCTTTTAGAATCGATATTGGAAAATGCTAAACAAGTTCAAAATGCCCGCCTTTCGTCGCAGATAAAGTTTGAGAATGATAGGTCACGGAAACCGCGACAATAATTTAGAATCCCTTCTATTTAAGTACGTGTATTCATTCATACATATATTCATCATAAACTTAATTCATGACCACCGTTGTGAGGATCTCGGATCCTACGTTTACGAGTTGAAAAAGGTAAAGTGGTTTCTGTGCTTAACTAATTAAGCGTAATGAAGGCGTATGGAGGAATGGGGGTATAGATCCCATTTTCCTGACCTCGGCACTAGTTGGAGGCAAGTGGTCACCTTCACGCCCTGGCATCTTTACCGCTGGTACCCATTGGATAGGAGGCTGGGTAGGCCCCAGAGCCGGCCTGGACGATGTGGAGAAGAGAAAATTTTTTAATTTACCGGGACTCGAACTCCGACCGCCAAGTCCGTAGGCAGTCGCTATACCGACTGGCGCTCTCCCGTTTCATACGCTTACATATTAGCATACTTAATTTTAATTTTATGAAATATAAAAGTTTTTGGATCTGACATAATGCATGCTCTTGGCTGACGTATGTGGGTATAAAAGAAAACTGAACTGCCAGTTCTGTAGCCTTGAGGATATGTCATTTCACAGTCCCTAACCTGTCCCCTTTCGGTAGATATTTTTCCTCCCATTAGGGAGAAAGAGACCTTGTATGTGAAACAAATTTCATAGAAAACTTAATTTAATTTAAAGCTAAATTTATTATGCGCTAAAATCCGCAGTAAAGGGCTTGAGCAATTTCTTTGCATGGTTTAACTTTTGAAATTAACTTTCAGCTGTTTTTAAAACGAGCTGTAACGTGTCTATGGGCAGATAGAAAAGAAAATTTAATTCCAGACGAGTAGAGTGAGATAACGGAATTGAATACAGATTAAGGGTTGTGAGTTGGGGGATTTCTGCCCAGTGTGTGTGTGACGTCACAGTGCGTTGCTAACCAGTGCCACCCGGCGCAGTCATGAGCCATTTCTTAACTTCTTAGCCTGCAGTCATATCGCGTTAAATTCTCGTCCAATCAGAGTGGATTTGCGTAGCTATGGTACTGCAGACTCTCGTTCGGGAGGTTCTCATTTTTTCCTCAGTCCCTACTTAAAATTCCGGAATAGTACCTCGATCAGGCGACTATTGCTTTTCACGAATCATCCTGCCATTCTGCACAGTATAACATAGATATTTACATCGTCATAAAGTAATCATGCCGGTCACGGTAGCCGAGCAGTCTAAGGCATGTACTGTCTTCGCTCTCTTGGAAATCGGAATCATGGGTTCGAATCCCATTCAGGGCATGGATATTTATTTCGTGTGTGTGTGGGTTTTTCTGTGTCTGTGTACAGGTAGAGGCCTTGCGACGAGCTGATCACCCGCCCAAGGAGTCCTACCGAATGTGTAAGATCTAGAAAAACAGAAGTGAACGGAGAAGTTCATGGAGGTAGGCCTAGGCCCACTGGGGCTGTAGTGCCAAGAAAGAATAGTAATCATAAAAACATAGAGCTCTACCAAATTCTGTCGTCCGTCCTGTTTGGCCAAATTAATTAACCGACACTTACACTCTTCCTCGAGCAGCTGGTGTTTATTCTACAAGGCAAACCGCAACCTGAAGGTCCATAGTGTGTACACAAAAGTCAGCCTTCTACCCCATAAAACACTTTTAATTTGACTTATATTTTCACATCTTAATTTCATAAAATTTGTTTTAATTTGAGACATCTTCGCCGTTATATTTGTGTTAATTTGGAATGACATGATATATATATGGCGGGGTTTTGGTCAATTCGGTTTATTGACTGAAGATCACAGAGATTTTGGTCTTCTCCACAGCGTTCGGACCAGTTCTGGAACCACCCCGCCTCCTGTCCGATTGATACCTGTAGCTTTTTCTCGAAGGTAAAAGGGCCGGTACGCTAAGTTGTCCACTCACTGCCATCTAGGGCCGAGATTAAGAATAAATAATACTATGCTACCATTTCGCCATGCATTTTCATGGCTAGGTGTGTAATTTTGCCTAGAGACAAGGTTTACATTTGTCTGTATGAAATTTCATGACAGTTACTCTACGCTACATAATGACAAGACTGAGAACGTTATTAAATAACAAACTAAAAATATGAAGGAGCTTTCTGGCTCTCAAAGAAACCAGTTAAGAATGATTTGTTAAACAGCTTTTCCATTGCTTATGCCAATGTCTCATCGGATACGATCCTGATGGGAAATTTATTTGCAGAGAATGTGACATTGCTTGTTTTACAAGCAAGCCGCAGGTGGGGATTAAAGTTTCTAATATACGTAGTATACTGTGCCACTAGGTTTCCGCCATGTTACTAATTAAAATACAGGTAGGAGAGGTGGTCTGTGTGTACAGGTCTCTACCGCAATGTCACGATGTTATCAACGGTATATTGACAGCTGGGGTTTCTGGGCAAGTCATGCCATTAAATCCCTTCAACCGGTAGAGAAGTGAGATACTGAAACGCGAGCAACTCCATTACAGCCACCTGCGGTTCCTACAACAGTTTGTTACCCCGTTTTCCTTTGAATACTTCCTTATTTACATACAGATCAACGTACCGTACATCTGAAACTTAGCCAGAAGAACATAGAAGTATTTGTGTCAAAACATTTATTTTCTAAGTTTTTAGAAGTCATAAAAACCTAGATTATCGCTAATACAATTAACAGGTCAACTGCTTGTATAACGCGACTGACTCACAATCTGAATATACACGGTTCTGTATTATATCCGGCTATTTTGTTTTCATAGTCACTCGGTGTGAATGCTAGGATGCTACTGTCCCATTATTCCATCGTGACCAGTGCGTACAGCGTGAGGGGAAACATGACATGCGAGTGGGGGCTGTTTTAAGGACAGAATCAAGGATAAAGAAATAATAATCCGGAAATACGTAAATTCTAGAAACAAACTACGTGGCCTGTAGTCCGCAAGCGAACTATACCGACCGAGCGAACGCCGCTTGTCGGCGAAGCTAGTGCGAATTTCAGCGGATAGAGGGTGTTGCGTGGTCAGCGCAACGAATCCCCACGGTCGTTAATCTCGGTTTAAGCAAATTATACGTAAGGAGGATATTCAAAACACTTTTCTCATGCATGGAACACCTTTATGCTTAAAGGATAAAGGAAACAAACGCCTCCGAAATGTTCGCTTCGGCCATCTGCATAGCGTCACATCCTAGCAGCCAGTGATTTTCATAGTCACGGCCTCGAAATTCTGGCAATCCTGTATGATACTGCAACTAGCCAAATTTATTGGCTTAACTTGATGATGATGATGAAATCTTGGTCGGGTGTGCGTGCATATGATGGGAACCTATACATCACACTCTTTATCCCAAATGTCCAATTATAGAGATCTGAAGAATACTTAGTTGGGCACGAACTGAAAGCGACGAACAGTTTCGGTTGACGCAGTAATACGATTTATCAGCGTGCTAGACTGTTCCGTCCAGCTGTGCATCAGTTTCGTTCTGTTTCCGTTTAAATTTTCAACTTAATTAATTGGCATCATAAAACAACCCGCATGTAGATCCTAATTTCCGTCGTCCGACAAAGGACGCGCAAGTGAAACCATAATTATATTATTATCTTTACATCGGTGATATTTGGTGTTCTGTCACCTGCCCCGTACCTACATGTTGATACTCTCACTCACTCACTCACGGAGCTGAGCCATTCATGAGAATCCTCCAATTGTGCAGCTACTCAAGATCTTCCCAATATTTTATGGAACCCGAAGGTTCATTACCGTGTTCACAAGAGCCCTCCATTGTCCCTATCCTGAGCCAGATCAATCCAGTCCACACCATACCATCCTATCTCTCTAAGATCCATTTTAATATTGTCTGCCCACCTACATCTTGGTCTCCATAGTGGTCTCTTTCCACTTGGCTTCCTCACCAATATCCCATATGCATTCCTCTTCTTCCCCATTCGTGCTACATTCCCTGCCCACCTCATCCTCCTCGATTTGTTCATTCTAATTATACTTGGAGAAGAGTACAAGTTATGAAGCTCCTCCCTATGCAGTTTTCTCCACCCTCCTGTCACTTCATCTCTCTTCGGTCCAAATATTCTCCTCGACACCCTGTTCTGGAACACCCTCAGTCTGTGTTCCTCACTTAATGTTAGAGACCAAGTTTCACACCCATACAGGACCACAGACAAAATTATAGTTTTACATGTTGATGCCTGTATTGTAATTTCAGTATTCGGCGATTGTGAAGTTTTGTGGTGATTATTTTACTTATTTCCTGCTTATTTAACGGTGCTGCCTGTATCTGAGACTACGTAACGCCGACTCGTGGGACGAATCTTGAACTATGAACAGGTACCGATGTGGAAGCAGTGCACCCATACCAGCGGCATTAGCCTTTATACATTCAGGCTTCTCTTACTTTATCCTTCTGCGATTCAGATATTAGCGATAAATTAACTATGAACAGTGACAATTTGACGCTCATGCAAGCTTTTTATGAACATCTCTCACTAGAACAGAATTCATTAAAAGTAGACAAATGGTTTATATTTGTACATTACGCCTCAAACCGTTGATGTCACGGTCAGATGATGGGCGCTTTTGCATCGCATTTGGAACTTCCGTGGTCCAGTCTTGGCTTCGAGACCGGCGATCCCGACAGAAATTTTCTGGAATTTTCCACAGGTATTCCAGTGAAATGGAACAGCACTACTTATTTTCACATCATTTCCAGTTCATCCCCTACAACAATTTTATAATTTTTCTCTTTACAAGAGCTTCGGTTGGAAACTTTTGAATAAACTAAGAATCAACCCGCCGGTCACGGTAGCCGAGCGGTCTAAGGCATGTACTGTCTTCGCTCGCTTGGAAACCGGGATCGTGGTTTCGAATCCCACTCAGGGTATGGATGTTTAGTATGTGTGTGTGCGTTCTTATGTGTTTATGTACAGTTAGAGGCTTTGCGACGAGCTGATCACCCGCCCAAGGAGTCCTACCGAATGTGTAAGATCTAGAAAAACCGAAGTAAATGGAGAAGTTCAGGGAGGTAGGCCTAGGCCCACTGGGGCTGTAGTGCCAAGGGGAAAAAAAAGAATCAATCCATTATATTGGAATCCTTTTTATTATTAAATAAGAAACAGAATAACTGGGAACTAAACAACTTTATCGTGTAGAATTTTTCTTGAAAAATCGTTTACTCAGCTGCTTAAGAAAGTCTAGTTTTCATGCAACAGAGCCGTTCTTTACCACATTCACAAAAACCCACCACTGAATCGTATACTGAGCCAATTTAATCCAACCCACGCCATCCTCTGCTATAAGTCTACTTTTTTTTTTAATTGCTAGTGGTGTGGGACTAAGTCCCTTGCACTGCGGCCACTTCTGGCCTATTGTACCAGCCCCAGATGATAGGTGAGGGTGATTGTGGAGCAATTGGTGAAATTAAGATTGGCAGGGAAACCGAAGTACTCGGGGAAAACCTACCCCAGCTCCACTTTGTCCACCACAAATCCCACTTGACCAGACCCCGGCATCGAACCCGGGCCGCCGCGGTGGGAAGCCAGCGACTAACCGCTTGAGCTATGGCGCGGCCATAAGTGTACTTAGTGTCATTTCACTTGAAATTTTCCGACTTAAATTTTATGTGCTTTGTTACTTCTATATTTATGTTAATAATGGCGCCCATCTAATTCTCCTTCAGCTGGTGGTACTAATAACTATGGCTGTACAGATGTTTCAGCTGAGACATAAATCCTACTCACAAGATTATTCCCCACCAGACAAATCGCTTCTACGCACGGCAGTGTAGTTTCTCCACATCAGCCTACTTATCACCTGACAAACACGTCATACAAACCCCATCTATTCCGCGAAACAATGAACGTCAGAACTTATGTTGGCCACCTTACGGAAGAAATGTCCTCTGTTATTGCATCTGAATTTCCCACCTTTGTATGAATATCGGCTGAACACAATGACCGCGCGGTCTAAGGCATGAATTGTCTTCGCTCGTCCGAACACTTGGATCGTGGGTTCGAATCACATTCAAGGCATGGATGTACGTATGCGTTTATTATGTGTTTGTTTAAGTAGCCGCCTTGCTACGAGCTGATCCCCCTTCCAAGGAGTCCTACCTACTGTCTTACGATTAAGAAGCTGAAGTGAAACGGAGCGTCTGACGGATGCCCTGTGCTCCGAAGTGGGAGCAACCGGAAAGAGAAAGATAGAGAGTGTATGAATACCGGAAGTATGTTGAAAATAGAATCTAGTAACCTTCTGAAGACGCGATATCAACCTACATCGCTAACTTATGGTGACGTGTCCATAGTAGGTGGAGTATATATATATATATATATCCGTTATATAAGAAAGGCAAAATAGCATTTGCTGTTCAATTTCACTGTTGGACATTGTGGATAATATAAAAAGAAACATTATTTCTTACTGAAAACCGTCACAACATCAATAGCACTTGTAAGGAGCTCTAGAAGATACCTTTGCTACATGTTTCGGTCTTCTATAAGGCCATCATCAGGCAAATCTTTCGTTATTCAATTGCATGTTAAATATAACTCACAGTGCTAAACTTCCAAGTATACACAATGGTATAAAATGATATGAGTAAATACAAATATAAATGACAATAGACGTTAAAATCTTAATTCATCGGTTACATAGTCAAAAGTATAGTTAAAAATTGTATATGCGATGGTACTTGGAAGTTGGTAGTTGCAATCGTAATACATGTAATAGATATACGGACATATTATATACACAATGGCTGATATGGTGTTCGGAGGCCCTTTGTTATGTTCTGTGTTATTGCTTGGTATTTGATACTATTTGACGGGCGACTCCGTTGTGTAAATATCCGATTTGATGGAGAGATAGATAGAAAAATAAAAAATAGCTCGGAAACTAATATTAACGAATAAATTTAAAGACTTTTCCCGCTAATTGGTTTTAACTTCAACTTATATTCCTTCTAATGGGATTTTGGTGAAGAGTACAGATTATGAAGTTCCTCATTATGTAATTTTCCAAATATTCAACCAAACGAACTTCATCCCAGCTATTCATAAATCCTCACCCGGGATGCAGAAGGGTTACTCCCGCGTAGAAATACTCTTTAATCCGCTTAAATAGATTGGGTAGCAGTTGTTACGTCATCACTATGAATGTCGTTGTTATGGTGACGCTATCCTATATGCAACCACTCAACGCGATCAAAACTGTGACAAACATGAGAACAACGCGATATCAAAATTCATTACTTCAGTTTAACAAGCATATCACGCAGTCATTTCCGATAGCACACGGTGCAACAGAAGGGCCGACCCTTAACATTCGTGTTTGTTTTGACAATATTTGCTTGTTTCGTGGAAGCTGTACTGTCATTTCGTGTAATGTACGTCATCGGACACTCGCTACGCACGGCTGCTTTCAGCGCAGGGGTCGCCACCCAAGCCTGGAAACTCAAATTCTGCGTCGTTACTGTCCGAAAATTAACGCTCGACATGAAATTTCAGAAATAGACTTTATATATATATATATATATATCCCATGGGTGCGGCACCCATTCCCGCACACAACATTTGTTCTAATACAGCTTTATGCAGCTGATGGNCTGAAAAGTGTTACATTCTGGAATTTATAATAAAGTGCTCCTGTGAACACGGTAATTAAACTTCGGTTTCCATAAATAGCGTGCGTAATATTGTGATCACATGAGCTACTATCAACTTCTCAGGAAGGACTCTCCTCTAATTTCTATTTCATAGCATGACGTCAGTCTCATTGTTAGCTCTTTGCTATATACAACTTATTTATTGGGCCATCACAACACTACAATCAAAGAACTTCAGGGACAACAGCCAGATACAGTTCATTACATGTTTCGGCCACTAGTGGCCATCCTCAGGTGAATCCACTTCAACAAACATACACCACAGAACTGCAGCACGTAAAGTCCGATACAATATCGTAAATCATTTAAGACAATTATAATAAGAATATAAAATATAGGT
This sequence comes from Cryptotermes secundus, assembly GCF_002891405.2. NCBI lineage: Eukaryota > Metazoa > Arthropoda > Insecta > Blattodea > Kalotermitidae > Cryptotermes > Cryptotermes secundus. The sequence goes on along the minus strand of NW_019721764.1, from coordinate 205,368 downwards.
TATTCAAAACCAATAAAAGTCTTATATTAAAAAAAACAAAATTAAAACCTGATTGATGTTTTATAACATCAAATCAATCGTTGGTTCCAACTCACATACGCATCCGTCGACAAATAGCAAATTACGATGTTTCATTATAAAATTGTAAGGGAGGCTCAACAATTAATGGAATAGTTGGAGCCTCATCGTGCAGAGAATTGTACGTAATGTATGGGAGGTAAACAACGACTCTGTTATAACTACCAAACGAATACCAGGAACCACTTACATAGTCCGCTCGGTCTAATTCGCCTAGGGACCACTGGTGGGTTCGAATCCTGCTAGAGGCGTGGATGTGTTCGTCTTTGTTTTACGTAAATAGAGGCATTTTAATGTCAAATGCCCGTTCGAGGGGCCCTTCAAGATGTCTCAGGATTCATAATATCAGTCTGTAACTCCATCTAGTGCCGACGTCAAGAATGGTGGAGCTATACCTCCACTCCCCCATACGTCTACATGGAGTAGTGCTTGATAAAGCATGCAGAAGGACGACGCTACCTTTACATTTACAGCTATAAAGGAGACGTCGTATCGGATCCTTATGAGAATAACAGTGCAAGCTGATATCTAAATCTGTAACATTGACAGAACATAAATATCTGGTTTGTGTCACTTGTGATGCTTCAGAACAGGACACTCTGAAAATAAACAGGCCTGCAATAGAGAGACTTCTTTGGAACGAACCGCAGCGGAACCCTCATAAAAAATCTTTAAAAAGTTCTGCTCGAGAGAAAATATATTTCGACACATGTCCCGAAGGAATGGTGGTTTTTGTGGGTGTGAAACTTGGTTTCTGACATTAAGGGGAGGATATAGACTGAGGGTGTTTGAGAGCAGGGTGCTGAGGAGAATATTTGGACCGAAGAGAGATGAATTGACGGGAGGTTGGAGAAAACTGCATAATGAGGAGCTTCATAACTTGAACTCTTCGCCAAGTACAAGTGTATAATTAGAATGATCAAGCCGGGGAGGTTGAGGTGGTCAGGTCATGTAGCACGAATGGTGAGAAGAGGAATGCATGTAGGATATAGATGAAGAAGCCAGAAGAAAATAGATCACTAGGAAGGCCAAGACGTAGGTGGATAGATAATATTAAAATGGATCTTGGAGAGATGGAATGGGGTGCTATGGACTGGATAGATCTGGCTCAGGATAGGGACCAGTGGAAGGCTCCTGTGAACACAGTAATGAACCTTCGGGTTCCATAAAATGCCGGTAAGCCCTTGAGTAGCTTCATAATTTGCGGCCTCTCAAGAAGATCTCATCTTCATGAAGTTAGTTAGCTAGTTAGTTAGTCCGAAAGAAATAAATAAACCAACAGGAGACGATCCTAGAAACCGTGAATACACACGACAGTCTCTAAGTTCAAGAGAGACAGAATGGATCATGTTTGGAAATATCACAACTTTTCACACTACGAGATTTGAGGTTTTCACAGAGCAAGTTGGCTCATGCAAAGCCCTTCTTCAGAAGTCAACAATTTCTCAATTACTCAAGAAATTCCTAGCGTTTTTTAGAACCTGAGGGTTCTTTACCCTGTTTATGACCACCACGGATCCCTTAATTGAGCCAGTTTAATCCAATCTACTGTCCCACCCTTCTTATTTACGATCCGAAAAAAATATGGAAATGTTCTTATGAGACCACTTCACTAGCTGTATGTTCCACGCCTGAAATCTGGAATAGTGGAGCCAGAAGAGACGTATGTTACTAGGCAATGGCTCGCTAAACACGTTCCCGTTGCAATGAATACACACACAACAATAAAAAATAGCTGTACGCGGTGTTTTCTTTTTGGTCCGTGTCGTATCAAATACTCAATTTGTACACTTCATGCACCTATGAGATTCTGAATCAAGAATCATTGTGCTGGTGAGGGCCAGCAGCAATTAATAGTCAGTCACTCAGCAGGAGTTTATCAATCAGTCATGTTGAGGATTTGCACAAATCCCAGAGCCGTCAGAAAGTGATATATTGTCATGAGTTCTGTGGGACTCGAACCAAGAGTTACTCTGCTTGTGAGACCAGCAGAAATTTGCCTGACCTGACTTGGCTTCACATTTCCACATCGCGCTGTTATCAGTGTTCACAGAACAGATTCTGTACTCCGAAACAAATGAGTCATCGCTCAGCCGTAGCCTACTGTATAACTTATTCATCGAAAGCGATAATGCTCGAAAATTTCTTGCTATGGTAACCTGAAATTGCGTGATTGCAGGGCTTTCATCTCCCGCTTACAGAATTTTGTTTATTGTCCTGTGTATAGAGAGAGAGAGAGAGAGAGAGATTTGTGTGAAACCAGTAATCCTTTCAGAACGTTCGCAATCGAGTACAACACTGCATTCTCTGGAGACCCGTTGTACTGTGCTGGGACTTGGTGGAAATCCTGTACAGGCACAAGAAATTACTTCGGGAGTGGGAACCGGGCTGTCGTACCTCTCAGGCGCAGCTCGTGCCGACGAATGGAACTTACGGTTATGCGTAGTTCATTAATTCAGATGTATGCAGAAATGTTACGCCTTAGACTCCGAGCTCGTAACTTTATGAATTAAAATTGGAAACACATTTTTTGTAGCTGAACAGTCAGTTCACCCGGTTAAATTGTATGCCGGTATGTTGGTACAATCTTGGATCTCGGGATTTATCCCGTTTCGATGCTGTCCCAAAAAAAGAAAGAAATATCGGTTGTAAAATGGGGTTACTGGGTTCATTGTTAGAGGCATGATATTACGGGAGAGTCAATAAATAGGACATGAATTGAAGTAAAACAGCTGTAATGGACGTAAAAGGTTTTCTATGTGTGTCACTAGGTAGCAGCACAGCTCGGCTTCATGACAGTCTAGGTGGGATTGTGCTGATTATTAACAGTATACTCTCAGATTTATGTTAAAATCTATATTAAGAATTGCGGGGTGACCGCTTTGATAGAATGAGATGTTTATAAGAATGTGCTACAGGGGGCCGGAAGGGCATTCCCTAGGCATTTTTTGTATTTACAATAATTTTTTCCCACAATTAAAAAAAGTTTAGGTGGCACATGCGCATGCGCATGTTCAGAGGCTTGTTTCATTACTCAAAATGGCGACCATACTTGAGGAGTGTTCTGGCGAAGAATAGCGTTCTGTTGTGCGTTATTTAGGGACAACAGGACTTAATGCAAATAATATTCATAAAGAATTATTTCCTGTTTACAAGTGGGAAGCGTTTATCGCGTAAAGCGGTTCAAAACTGGGCCGAGAAATTGTCTCAATGACGTTCGAAAATCGCAGGTGATGCCAAAATAAGCGCGGAAATGGCTGAGACAACAGCCAAAAAACTTCTATACTGCGGGTTTCGACGCACTGGTAAAGCGGTGGGACAAGTGTATCAATGGTGGTGGAGGGTATGTCGACAAAAATAAATGTTTTTTTTTCCAAGGTTCGAATATCACATGTTTTACGCTTTATAACCATTTGTGACCTATTGACTGACTTTCCCTCGTACTTAAATTACAGAAAGTAAAAATTCCTCGTGCTTATTTAATTAAGCGCCACCATGAAGACGTCTGGGGAGTACAGGTATATTCTCTCTTTCTTTCTTAATCTGCTCCTCTTTTACGTTTGCAGTGTCGAGGTATTTTTTTTTATTGCTAGTGGGTTGGGACTAAGTCCCTTGTACTACGGCCACTTCTGGCCTATTGTACCAGCCCCAGATGATAGGTGAGGGTGACTGTGGAGCAATTGGTGGAATGAAGATTGGCAGGGGAAACCGAAGTACTCAAAGAAAACCTGCCCCAACGCCACTTTGTCCACCACAAGTCCCACTTGACCAGACCCCGGGATCGAACCTGGGCCGCCGCGGTGGGAAGCCAGCGACTAACCACTTGAGCTATGGCGCTGCCTATCAGTTTCGATGTAAATACATGCTTATTTTCTCTTAATCTGAGACAGTCGATAGGACTCCTTGGACGGGGATCGGCCCGTCGCAAGGCCGGTACAAAAACAAACAGAATAAACACAAACATCCATGCCTTAAGAGGGTCCCAGCGTTCCAGCGAGCAAAGACAGTTCGTGCCTTAAACCGCGTGGCCACTGCGATCGGCTGTAGAGGTATATATCCATTATTTTTTATCATACCAGTAGATGGAGGTGAGTGGTCAGCTTCACCCCCCGGACGCTTTAGGCCCTAGCACCCACTGAATAGGAGATTGGGTAGGCCCCGGAGACGTTATGGACGCTATGTAGCCCAGTTTCTCTTTTGGCTGATGTTCGATCCGGGTTTCTTCCGAGTAGGAGTCAGGAATTCTGCCCGTTCGGTTGCAACGTTCGATAATCGATATTGCATAATAAGTGAAGTTGCAATGTAAAGTGCTTGACTGTCTTGAAGCATAAAGTGTGAGAATAACCTCCCTTAGGGCACGAGGGTTTGACCGAGAAGCTGCGCCGTCTCACTGAGTGTGTCGCATTTCGCCCCCTGACATTTCTGGAAATGTCCATTACATCCGCGCTCCGTCATTCAGCTGTCTAGTTAGGGCAGAGTCTGGATTAGACGCGGCTCCCTAAATACATTTCCGTTTCTCCCAAATACCGGCTGATTGGAAGTTTCATTACACTGATTGAGCAAGTTAGCTCAAGTGTAACTTCTGTTTTAACTCATGAACTACAGGATTAAGTCCGAACAAGCCAAGGCTCTAAAGGTTTCTGTCATCTGAGATGTTAGATAGGTACTTACAAATGTTTCGGGGCAAACTGTTGCCTCCATCTTCATGTTAGAAAATTAAGCGGAGAGGGAGACAATCTGCGGAAGGAAGTATGAGTACTTGAGGCTAAGAGCGAACGAATGGGAGTTATACAAAATATGTGCTATCATTTAGCCCCAATAAACTTCCTCAGTTTTAAGTAGAAAGAGACTTAGTGAAGTCAGTAAGTTGCCCCGAAACTTAAGCACCTATATATCGTCACAATGCAGAAGTGTATAGTCTTTATATTCACAGCTTTTTTAAAGACATGAAACTGTATATACGTATATAGGCCCATCAAGGGCAAGGTTTGAGCATAACAGCAACGGCTACAACATTACAGGCACGGATATAACTTGTTGCCGCGCGGTCTAAGGCAAGAACTGTCTTCGCCTTTTCAAACACTGGGGTCGTAGTTTCGAATCCCACTCGAGACATGGATGTCTGTGTGCGTTTATTCTGTGTGTGTGTTGTCCTGTGTGTAGGCAAGGGCCTTGCGACGGACTGATCCACCGTCCAAGGAGTCCTGTCGACTGTGTATAGGTTAAGAAATTAAAAGATCGGCCAAAGCCCAACAAAGGGCTGTAAAGTCATAGATAGAATAGAATATGACATAACTCGCTCTTTTTCTGGACGTAAAGAAGCAGAAATGACTTTAGGGAACTAATCAAAGCAAATAAATATTTTGCGTCAACATAGCTGAATTCAATTGTTTTTCGAAGAGGAGATGTAACGAGTAAAAATAATGTCACTTTTGTAATTAAGTTTTAAGGTAATGAGATAAAAATTTGAGTATGTTTTGATAAACGACTGAGAGAGTTGCAGAATGTATTTTCGCAGAAAACGCAGGAGTTCATACTGCACGTTTGTAGGATGGCTCAATAACATAATTTTTTGTGGGTTGTTTTATAACGCCATCAGCCTCGAGTCTATATAGTGTACGTAGGTTGGTAGATGAATGACGAATTTGAAAGGAATTGGAAGGAGACTGTCTTCACCTAATCGAGGTACTATTCCAATAGGTTCCTGAACGTTCTGAGAAACGCCACGAAAACCCCTAGTCAGCATAGCCAGTACCTAGGTCGATGTTCGAAATGATAACCTCTAGAATGAGTATACAGCGTTACCGCTATGCGAACCCGCTCAGTATATATATATGGATTTTTTCTATAGGTTTATGTTATTGTTATTCTTTTATTTGATTTATGGTTTGTTTGAAGACACCGATAATAGCTCGGACTACATAGTGTAGAGCCGATCACGGTGGCCGCGCGATCTAAGGCATGAACTGTCTTCACCCGTTTGAACACTGGGATCGTGGGTTCGAGACACGGATGTCTGTGTGTGCGTTTATTCTGTGGTTTTGTTGTTCTGTATGTAGGTAGCGGCCTTGCGACTGCTGATCCCCCGTCCAAGGAGTCCTACTGACTGTGTATATACATTAAGAGACTTAAAAAGTAACCAAGATACACAAGGGCTGTAGAGCCATAGACGGATATAACGTCGAATGTTCGGATGATAAGCGAATGGTGACTTGGAAACGATGTGTGGGGGAAAGTGATCACTGCAAAATTGGAAGTAAACTCCCAGAGCGATCCTGGAGGGACTGAGGAAAATTACTAAAATCCTCAGTCGGATTGTCGGTGTCCCAACCGAGATTCGAACCGAGCATCTCCCAAATATATGTCAGAAATATTGTCACTGAAGCCAGCTTCTAGATTGTGAACTGTGATACATGCCAGCCTATAGCGTATAAAATATGCAGGCCGTAACATTACTACTTACAGCCTTCATATAAGAAGGCAAAGCTGTCCCTGCAACAGGCCTATAGGGTTGTGAGGCGTCGAGGCTCCCACATTTTGCAGACAATCGGCTCACAGATGGCGGTGACGTTGTCAGCCTTAGGCGCCGGTCGTCCTTTATCCCCAGGAATATTCCCGGTGCTCATTCAGTCACAGACTGAGTCAATCCCAGGGTCAGAGTGGGGTTGGTAGAATTAGATTAATTGAAAAATCCAATGACGTCATGGGGAATCGAACCCGTCAACTTCCGGCTTTAGCAAGTCTTCATATACACATTAAAATCGAATTTGTTTTAAATTTGGTAGAAACGAATCCTATACTTGTTATCATCGTCCTTGTACATCTAAGGTTATTATTGCGACTTTGTGTATGTTAGCAAATAGTTGCGAATAGGAGCAGAAGATGGCAGCAGTGGCACACATGTTTGAGTCTATACCAATATGTACACCTTTGGTAAAATATTTGCTTTAGATTTCACGACTTCTGAACGCATACTGTTCTTATTCAAGTTCAGTGTTTTAGTAAAAATGTAGCTTCCTTTTCAGCACTCCTCAAATTACTGAGGTTAGATATTTTTAGTAAGTTTGCTCTTAACAAGTTCCCATTGAAATTTCAACAGGATTTATGCTAGTCGTTATCACGAAGCACAACTTTCAAGTTCTAAACTTGGATTAATGATGCTTTTTGCTTATTATTTTGTGACAACATTATTTACTGGATAACGTGAAATTCCTCCGGGACTGTGGAACGATCCGAACATTTCAGACTGGGAATATGATTAAAACAGACAATGGTTGTTGTAACATTATATTTGAGCCCCCCGTTGCATTGATGTGTGACTCGCTCATTCATTTCCGGCTGTAATGCAACAAAAACCTATTCACAATCTCTCTCTTATTTAAAATGAATTAATATCACATAAATTTCTATATGTTTCGGCCCTCCTTGGCCATCTTCAGGAAATTATTCACTTAAAAGGAGTCTACGCCTAACTAGTTAGAACATACGTACGAAGGGGGCACAAAAATGGACGCCGCAAAGGGAAAATAACAAGGAACGGAGAGAGAGAGAGTTCTCTATAACTTCCGTGTCCCTACCTTCACGCATTCCGCCATCATAAGCTTGACGAAATTCGTTTGGGTTCTGCTTCCGATGTAATTTCGCCATCAACGGCGTTGTGCAGGTAGTCTAAACATTAATCTTCAGGCGAATCTTCCTCTCCATCTGCGGGCAAGATGCGGGCAAGATTTCCAACCACATCGTCTTTCTTCGGACACTGGGTCTACTTTAAATAGCGTTTCCTGAAATTCTATTCAAACTACGATATCTGCAAGTTATGCGATTTTCTATAAGCTTCTTATTCAACATTTTCATCAGTAACAGTTTTATTATTATTTTTATTTTATAATTGTTCATGAAATATACAAATATCATGGCAGTATGGACATGCTAAAGTACTCATGTCTATAACTATTACAATTATTCCTATAAAGCACGCATTGGAAAACGCTGATTTCCATATTTATTGTGATAAGTATTTTCAGTTTTAAGTTTCGTATTTCCTTGGTGAGACTTCGAGGGCCTATGGCCGCATTCGAGACAATCAAGAAATTTTCATTGTGGAATTAGCGACACGTGTATTTTAAATTTCACTTAAGATTCATTTTGACGTAATACTTGGATATTGAATCTGTAGAAGCTGTTTGTGGTTTTTCTCATAGCTTTTATTTATTTATATATTTACTTACTCGGAAGAAATGGTCTTAGAACTATTCCTCGAAATTATAACTTGGAAATAATTCGCAGTTATAGTTTATTTGTTAAATGGTTTTATGACGGTATGCTTCAGTATTCCTTTAATTTCATTATTTGTCTTTTTATTTATCTAACGCTAGAAAAGTGATTTGATAAAACGTACTTTCACCGTCCATGCTGAAATTTCTGTCACTCTATCTCATCCAGGTATGGACAGCCCTTGGATTAGGGACGACAGCCATATCCCTACCCACGACCCACACAGCGTGGGGCATATCACATCACATAACATCTCTCTGTCTCTCTGCTTGTAAGGAATTCTCTGAGGCTATAAGAACTTCGATTAAATTTTATATCTGAAGCCGTAAGAAACGCCGAAGATGAAACTGCGTCCTTGTTCAGGGCGCATAATGCTTCCGTATGACGCGAAAGCTAAGTAAACCCTACCTTCTTATGTATCAGTGAACACTGAGTAAGAAATGTTATAGACGAATATTATGGTCACTAAGTAATGATTAGTTCATAAATTAGTTAACGGGGCAGTTTCAAGTTCACTGAGTACAATCTTATTTATTTGCAGTGTATTAACTGACCTCCTCTGTGGTCTAGTGGTCAGAGTTCCTGGCTACAGATCCAGAGATCCGGGTTCGATTCCCGGTGCTACCAGATTTTCTGAGAAGTAGTGGGTCTGGAACGGGGTCCACTCAGCCTCTTGGGTATAATTGAGGAGCTAACTTGAATGGAAAAGTAGCGGCTCCGGTCTAGAAAACCGAAATTAACGACCATGGGGACTCATTGCGCTGAACACGCGACACCCTCCATCCGCAAAGGTTGGCAGTAACTGCGCTGAAAAGCGGCGGTCGTTCGGTCGGTATAGTTCGCTTGAGAACTAAAACCAGAGTTTGTAGTTTTAATTAACGTCACTGTCGCTAATTGATACTGCATATCGTCCATTGAGTTAATAATACTGGAAGTGATGAGAAAGCAAGTTATGATGGCCTAATTTAAGGTTCTGTCTCGTCACGTGCCTGAAGAAACTGAGTTATATTTTTATTTAACAACGCTGTCAGTAGCTGATGCTGTAGAGCACCGAAACCAAGGATGGTTAACAAATTATGAATTAGAAAGAATGCTAAGGAAGTAGTCGTGGCCTATTACAAAGTATTGTCCTGGATATTCTAAAGAAAACTACAAGAAATTATCAGTTAAATTAGTGTCCCGACCGAAATTCGAATTGGGTACCTCGCGAATACAAGTCAGATGCACTAACGCTTTTGTAGACTCATATGAAAATTTCGAGCAGGATTATAGACGGTACCCAGCCGAGATTTTAATCGAGAACCTCCTGAATACAAGTCTGAAGCTTTGATAATCAAATGCTTATGGCGTACGTTAACGTGGTTTCTTAAGTGGATTGTTAGTTACGCCTTATCGTTGGCATGACCTTCATACCGACTTAAGCTCAACGCTTGTAGAGGCGTAATTGTGGGGTTGAAGGTCGAATGTATAGCTGCGACTGTCCTCTTTTCTTTAAGATAAGCTGCTAAAAATAAATGTCTCAGGAATCTAAATTGAAAGATTCCAGATGGGCTATAAACTGTGTATGACTGTGTACAGATTTCCGTTTCGCGTATAAATATTTAATCAAATCCGCGAATATTCATGTATGTACTCAGTGACACACAGACGGGCCGGTTTTATAATGACACTTGACTGCACAGAATAAAGTTTCGGAGTTCACTGTGGCTACTGTAAGAAAGTCCTGAAGGTAAGGGTTTAGTTACTAATTAATATTCATTATTCCTCTCCTATAAGTCTCCTTTTCGAATCTCGAGTGAGATTAAACTTCATGAAGACTGAATTTCTAATGATTTTTTCCTTGATCCTCTTAAAGTCTAGTGATAACTCGTATATGCATCACCTGTTTAAAATTTGAAAACACCCCCCCCCCTTCTTTCTCTCTCTGTATCGCTCTATAGACTTTTGTTGGACCTTGGCCGCTATTTCAGTACTTATCACTAGTTGTGTGTGTGTGTGTGTGTGTAAGTGCTCAATAAATCGAGTGACCAATCCAAACCCCGTCTATAGCCACCCTAACACGTGCTAATAACTTTGTGAGTATTCGTGTTCTATCCTTGTTTGTACTGTCCAAAAAAAATGTTAACAGTTCAGTTCCCCAACTAATTCTGTTAACATATTATGAATTCCAGCTTTTCTAAAATTTTACTTCTCATTCTACCCGGCTAACCCCCCCTTCAATACTTTCCCAAAACTTCACGTCTGTTACTTCGCTTTTGCGTCTTTCGACGTTATATGACAGTATCTGTGAGTCAGGCGAGCTACTAAATTATCTCCTATTTGTATTTTTAATGAAATAAACCACCCACACCTCCGCGTTCCCAAGGGAAAACAGTGATCGTTTCACAGTCGAGTGAGGTTGAAGTGGAAATGGCGTCTCCCGGACGACGGTACTCATAACGTCCCTCTAAACACATTTTACTAAAAGCGTGAAATGGGTTTCGTTAAACAAATTAACGCGCTGAACAGCCCCATTTTTGTTAAAATTTCAGTGTGAGAAGTTCGTGCTCATTGGCTTAATGTTTTCTCTCCCGATTTTAATTATACGAACACCCGCTGTAACGTTGCCACGCGCATTGTTCTGGCGCAGCTCTCGCGAGAGGTTTGGGCCAATATATCGCTGTTACATCACGAAGAAGTAGGAGAAGAAGAACATTGAATGCCTGATTTCTTCTGCAGCCCCTTTAGCTATGGTTAATGCGAGGTATATGTACCGTCTGCTTAATATTAATGAGATTTAATTTCATCCAGAAAGTGTTTATGTGTTTCCTGTAATCCTCAGAATAAGCACCGACAATTTGAGACGGGGTAGCGCAGTCGGTATAGCGACTACCTGTGGGCTGGATGGCCGAGGGGTCGAAGTTCAAATTCCGATAAGGACAAGTTTTCTCTTTTGTCCATGTCGCTCAGACCGGTTCTAGGGCCCACCTAGCTTCCTACCTAATGGTTACAAGGGTCTATATCACCGGGGGTAAAGCGGCAGGGGCATGAACTAGTGCCAAGATTTAGAATACGTGGATCTATGCGTTCATTCCCCCCATACGTGTTCATGGCATAATGAATAATTAGTTTAGCACACGGACAACGTTACCTTATTTGCCTAAGTAGCAGTAACTGGTTTGTCTTTCTAAGAGAGATGCAGTGTTTCCATTTGCCTTCATGAGCTAGTGATTCTCAAAATATGGGTCGCGATCTCACGGGTGGTCGAGTCGCCTAGTTTTCGAAAATTGTTTAAAATACAATTGTATCCGCGCTCAGTTACTAAGATCTCATATAGGTTTTTCGGAAAAATTAGCTGCAGGCAGCGAAACGTTCCGAAAATATTTTCGTGAGTCTGCGAGAACGTTTTGTGGTGTATTGTTAGTAGAGTGTAGTGATTGATTGTGAATCCATGTGGGTTTCTGCTGTCACCGTACAGTCTGATGGGAACTTGCAACAATGAGCAGAACTGCACTTTATGTTATTTAAGGCGATCAGAGTATCAGGAACTTTGAGAGCCCTTGGTATAGGCAGTCAATCCTATTCTGACTTGACTACCGTGTAAAGCAAAGAATTCTTTAAGTCTAGCCCCTAGTAGATAACAGCTTAACTTTTAAATGCTATTTGGATTAATTTTATGCTTCCATGAGTTAAGCATAAACTTAACTAAACCCTCTACCAAGAAAGTAATACATGAAGAAAGCAGTCTTCTGGGATTTGGCACCGTGTATATGTGGTGTTAACCGACGTTTCGGAGGAACGTATCGCCTCCATCTTCAGGGTAGAAGTACAAATATAAGAGTCCGTAGGCGAAAGACCCCGGTTCTCACGGTCTCTTCGGCTGCGGATTCTTATATTTTTCCTTCTGCCCTAAAGATGGAGGCGATACATCCCTCCGAAACGTCGGTTAACACCACATATACACGGTGCCAAATCCAAGAAGACTGCTTTATTCATAGTGACTGCCGTGAAAACCTCAAATCTTACAAAGTAATACGTATCCGCATATGAATTGCTGCAGGAGACTGCGTAAGGCGCTAATTAAAGCCTTAGCTATATTAGTAACAGTAATATAATCCAGAATTCCATACTCTTGGGTGTGACAACGTGTAATCTGATGAAAATCGACCGATATTTCGGAGGAACATATATCCTCCATTTCTGCCTCCTTTCTGGATTCCTGCTTGACTTAATCTTCAACCCTGAAGATGGAGGCAACATATTCCTCCAGAATTTTGGTTGACTTTCGATGGACTACACGGCGTTATATCTCAGAAGACAGTCCTCTTCATAACTACCGCTGTGAGAACCTCAAATCCTACATAGATACATAGATGTTCATATGCTAGCACAACTTCAAGAGTTATAATTAGGGAAAATGCTTCCTGTCATAGGCAATGCGGGTTTATAGATATATGCAATATTAATATTACATTACAAATATAATATCATGTCTCAAAAAGTCTTTAAGGGTACGTCATCCTGATTTCTTTCCCCTTGGCACTACAGCCCCAGTGGGCCTAGGCCTACCTCCAGGAACTTCTCCGTTCACTTCGGTTTTTCTAGATCTTAGACATACGGTAGGACTCCTTGGGCGGGTGATCAGCTCGTCGCAAGGCCTGTACCTGTACACAAACACAGAAAAACGCACACACACAAACTAAACATCCATGCCCTGTGTGGGATTCGAACCCACGATCCCGGCTTCCGAGCGAGCGAAGACAGTGCACGCCTTAAACCGCTCGGCTACCGTGCCCGGCAGGTCATCGTGATACAGTAAGTTATATCAGTACACCTTCATTAGAAAATTACTAGATTCTGTTTCCAGTACATGACGTGAATTTAAATCGCCGTACTATAGATCTCGTTGAATACACGGGAGCTCTCTTCTATAAAGTTGCCTACTCAAGTTGTAACGTACCCTCACAGAAACTTTAGACACAGAAAACTATCTCTCTATGGTTCGACAGCCCTTTGTTGGACCTTGGTCGCTTTTTTAATTTCTTAGTCCTATACACATTCGGTATGACTCCTTGGATCGGAGATCAGAAAGTCGCAAGGCCTATACCTACACACAGAATAACATAAACGCAGAATAAACGCTCACTGACATCCATGTCTTGAGTGTGATTTGAACCCACGATCCCAGCGTTCGAGCGAGCGAAGACAGTTAATGCCTTAAACCGCGTGGCCCCTGTGATCGACACATAGAGAACACTGTTCTACTTTAAAGACTGAGGCAGGAAGTTTCTCCAAAACGTAGGTAATATTTTACGAAATTATACATCGTCATTTACCATGAGACAGTATTTTTTCAACGTAACTGTTCTTCCATGTCATTTTAGTTACACTAGTTTCTGTGCCCCTGGAGTGTCGCTGTTGTCATTATTCTGTCTGCATCGCTTCAGGACGGAAATGGCAACAACGCGTACAGCATAACAACTCTAATCGCTGTAAACGCACGATTTGTGTGTAAATAACTCCACAGCGTTATCCATAATTTTGCAGTCGAACAGTCCAATATGAATTTTACCACGTGTTGGATTATAGATTTGTACATCATTTGTAAACTGACCCAAACGGCCTTTAAATGCACACGCACGCCCATACTCCGCAGTTTACTGCGAACCATTATAACATTATCTTGTGTTCTCAGTCAAGATCAGTTCCTAACGTAAAAGTTCCTCTCAGCAACGCTTGCAACAAGTTAGCCTTATTTGTGAACAAGCAGTTTTCTTCGCTAAATTAGCCCCCGCTTTCCCCTCGCCTTTCATTATTTCACATTGTCGTCACGTGCTTCATTCCTTTCTTGTTTGAAGTAAATTTTCTTTCTTTTATATCTCACATCCGATATTAGAGTCACACTTTCTCCTTGTAGCTTCTACTGTCCCTTTCTTTAATTGTTGTCTTCTTTTTATTCCTTGCTTTTTCTCTTTTGTCACACGCATTTCCAGTTACCTTAGACCGCCTACTTACGAAACCCTTTTTGACAAACTCAGTGAACAATTTAATATCACAAAATGTAATTAAGTTCATTCGCATTTATACTGGTTCAGGAAGAAGGTATGAGTTCATTCGTGACAGAAATAATTGGTTTCCTGTCGCCGCGAAACCTTTGAGCTTACAGTGAATTTTAAATAAAGTCTATTGGTCTTTTAAAGAAATTAACTTATATAAGCCCTGCATTGATTTCGTCTCTTTTTTTTTTAATGCGAAGTTGAACTGAATAATTTTTTACTTAACCCCGTATTAATGAAATATACATTGGTTGCTTCATATACCCTTCCTACCTACTTACCTACCACTCGGCTCTACAGCCCTGGGTGAGCCTTGGCCTCCTCTACAACCAGTCTCCACAACCAATGCGTGCTGCCATAGGAATGTACCCACGCATGATGATCCCAGGCTGGTTGTTAGGTTTCTGAACAAAATTCGTTTTACATGATGACGTTTAGCCTCATGCCCAACCCCCAACCTGAGGACCATGGTATCTCTGTTAGTCTGGACTCTACCCTTTGACCTTTCTGGCATGGGTGACCCTACTGGTAGTTAAACTACCGCCGGCATAGCTCTCGAGGTCACAGAATAACGCAAGCCCCACCACCACGACAGGGTGGAGACACTTTTGTGGGGACATACCCTTCCACTTTCTATAAACTTAACAATCTCTGTTTTTTCATTTACTTTATTCATGGCTTTCTTATGGTTCTCAGAACAAACATCGGTCTTTTTCTGTATACAGGATTAACAGTGTGGAGACGGGGTGTTACTATGATCCAAGCATATAGTTTAGCTGAAATTCGAGCTTCAACCCCAAACGCTCTTTTCATGAACACCCAGTCTGCTGAGCCTGCTCAGATCTTGAATAACTTCCACCTACCCAGTCGTCGGCTTGGTATATCGCCCTGAATTTTCCCCTCTCTACAGATTCAACATCCCTTCTTCTACTGCGTGAGCAGAAAACACCCCCTTTCCAATTTCTTCCCTTTTCACTTTCCGTCACTTTACTTTCTCCCCAAATTGCCTTTACCGGAAGGACGACGGAACGTTGTCTTGAGAATCTTTAATGTTGTCACGATTTAGGGGTGTGTGAGACTATAGACGGGGTATGGACTGGTGAATGAATGTATTGATCAGGCGACTAACTGCCTGAGCTATGGCACGGCTTAAAACTTTGGAAACTGTCGAATCTAACCTTGATTTTCCGATCGTTCAGCTCGTAGCTTAATCAATATAAAGGATGAGTTATCCCGTCATGTCACCATATCACTTTCGAGTTACGGACTGCAGTAATTCACGAAACCTCAATATTTTACTTTATTATAGTGCTCGAATTTTATATTTTCTTTATTAGTTCCAGCGAAGGTTCAGTGATTTTTAGAATTGTCACACAGAACTTGTGCAACACATAAATAAAGAGATTTATAGGAGTTAACATTAAACTTCCGCCATTTTTGCTCCAGATGTCACGGCTGACCTCTGACCTCACACTTCCAGTTCTCGTCATAGACCCAGTCCCCTCCCTCAGAAAAATCTGTCGAGCTGACCAGTCTTATTGTCTGCAAGAGTCTTTTCTTTTTTCATTTTTGGGATATCTGTGGCGTTTGAATCTTGTCGAAGTATCCGTGGAATTTCTCGGAGACGAGAGGAATCAGGAAACACCGTCACACACGAATCCGAGAGATGTGCTTTCTTGTATGCCGCTTAAAGACACCTGGTTCCATGCATAGTAGTGGCATACTCTCCCGCAGGCAAGGATGTAACTCTTTCACTCTGTCTTTTTGCTCGTCTCAACAAGAAATGTGACTTTCAAAATGGAGAAACGGAATCAAGATTTTTCATACTTTCTTCAAAAGCAAGATGACGTCTTGTGCGGTTGTGTAGTCGTTTACTTTCAGCGAGGAACATACACTATAAACGTTATATTTTATTTATTTATTTATTTATGGTTTTATGCCGTCTATATTTCAGACTCTATGGCGTCGAATGGTGACGTGATGAATGAATGATTAACATTAAAGGATGTGAAAGGAACCGGCCGTAACCTAAGTGAGATTCTATCCCGGAATCCGATTGGAGGGACTGGAGAAAGTCATGAAAAACCTGAGACTGGTTAGTCGATGTCACAGCTGGGATCAGAGTAGGGCAAATCTCAAATACAAAATTACTTGTTTCTTTGTACTTTTGAATTGCATGGAAGAAGTTTTCGATAATTAATATTATAATAGGGTGCTGCTTCATTGCTTGGTTACTCCTATAATGAGCTCTTAAAGTTTATATACACTCTTTTAAAATTATCTGTATCAATATTATATTTCAGCATCCTGTTACACTCACACATTATATATGGACAAATACCGTCTTAAGTGCAACAATTTTATTGTAGTTTTTACTTCTTTTTCCTCTTCCACACTACATGTTTCGGCCCTAAATGGCCATCATCAGGTGTGTATCACTCACGCAACTGTTACACTGCTTGTTAAAAATTTAAAAACACCAGTCTTTCCAATGGTATAAAATCTTTGTCAATCTACACGCGTCAATTTGATCTTTAAATTAGCACTTTTTAAACTAG